>NW_027454734.1:0-63016 GCF_040206685.1 Ascaphus truei
GTGACGGAGATGGGGGGGGAGGAGACCTCTGTGTGACGGAGGAGGGGGGGGAGGAGACCTCTGTGTGACGGAGGAGGGGGGGGGGAGACCTCTGTGTGACGGAGGAGGGGGGGAGGAGACCTCTGTGTGACGGAGGAGGGGGGGATGAGACCTCTGTGTGACGGAGGAGGGGTGGGAGGAGACCTCTGTGTGACGGAGGAGGGGGGAGGAAACCTCTGTGTGACGGAGGAGGGGGGAGGAGACCTCTGTGTGACGGAGGAGACCTCTGTGTGACGCAGGAGAGGGGGAGGAGACCTCTGTGTGACGGAGGAGGTGGGAGGAGACCTCTGTGTGACGGAGGAGGAGGGGTAGGAGACCTCTGTGTGACGGAGGAGGAGGGGGAGGAGACCTCTGTGTGACGGAGATGGGGGGGAGGAGACCTCTGTGTGACGGAGGAGGGGGGGAGGAGACCTCTGTGTGACGGAGGAGGGGGGGAGGAGACCTCTGTGTGACGGAGATGGGGGGGGAGGAGACCTCTGTTTGACGGAAGAGGAGGGGGAGGAGACCTCTGTGTGACGGAGGAGGGGGAGGAGACCTCTGTGTGACGGAGGAGGAGGAGGGGGAGGAGACCTCTGTGTGACGGAGGAGGGGGGGAGGAGACCTCTGTGTGACGGAGGAGGGGGGGAGACCTCTGTGTGATGGAGGAGACTCTGTGTGACGGAGTAGGGGGGAGGAGACCTCTGTGAGACGGAGGAGGGGGGGAGGAGACCTCTGTGTGACGGAGGAGGGGGGGGAGGAGACCTCTGTGTGACGGAGGAGGAGGAGGGGGAGGAGACCTCTGTGTGACGGAGGAGGGGGGGAGGAGACCTCTGTTTGACGGAGGAGGAGGGGGAGGAGACCTCTGTGTGACGGAGGAGGAGGGGAGGAGACCTCTGTGTGACGGAGGAGGGGGGAGGTGACCTCTGTGTGACGGAGGAGGGGGGGAGACCTCTGTGTGACGGAGGAGACCTCTGTGTGACGGAGGAGGGGGGGAGGAGACCTCTGTGTGACGGAGGAGGGGGGGGAGGAGACCTCTGTGACGGAGATGGGGGGGAGGAGACCTCTGTGTGACGGAGGAGGGGGGGGAGGAGACCTCTGTGTGACGGAGGAGGGGGGGGGGGAGACCTCTGTGTGACGGAGGAGGGGGGGGAGGAGACCTCTGTTTGACGGAGGAGGAGGGGGAGGAGACCTCTGTGTGACGGAGGAGGAGGGGAGGAGACCTCTGTGTGACGGAGGAGGGGGAGGAGACCTCTGTGTGACGGAGGAGGAGGAGGGGGAGGAGACCTCTGTGTGACGGAGGAGGGGGGGAGGAGACCTCTGTGTGACGGAGGGGGGGGGGAGACCTCTGTGTGACGGAGGAGGGGGGGGAGACCTCTGTGTGACGGAGATGGGGGGGGAGGAGACCTCTGTGTGATGGAGGAGGGGGGGAGGAGACATCTGTGTGATGGAGGAGGGGGGGGGAGGAGACCTCTGTGTGAAAGAGGAGGGGGGGAGGAGACCTCTGTGTGACGGAGGAGGGGGGAGGAAACCTCTGTGTGACGGAGGAGGGGGGAGGAGACCTCTGTGTGACGGAGGAGACCTCTGTGTGACGGAGGAGAGGGGGAGGAGACCTCTGTGTGACGGAGGAGGGGGAGGAGACCTCTGTGTGACGGAGGAGGAGGAGGGGGAGGAGACCTCTGTGTGACGAGGAGGGGGGGAGGAGACCTCTGTGTGACGGAGGGGGGGGGGAGACCTCTGTGTGACGGAGAGGGGGGGAGACCTCTGTGTGACGGAGATGGGGGGGGAGGAGACCTCTGTGTGATGGAGGAGGGGGGGAGGAGACATCTGTGTGATGGAGGAGGGGGGGGGAGGAGACCTTCTGTGTGAAAGAGGAGGGGGGGAGGAGACCTCTGTGTGACGGAGGAGGGGGGAGGAAACCTCTGTGTGACGGAGGAGGGGGGGGAGGAGACCTCTGTGTGACGGAGGAGACCTCTGTGTGACGGAGGAGAGGGGGAGGAGACCTCTGTGTGACGGAGGAGGTGGGAGGAGACCTCTGTGTGACGGAGGAGGAGGGGTAGGAGACCTCTGTGTGACGGAGGAGGAGGGGGAGGAGACCTCTGTGTGACGGAGGAGGGGGGAGGAGACCTCTGTGTGACGGAGGAGGGGGGGAGGAGACCTCTGTGTGACGGAGGAGGGGGGGGAGGAGACCTCTGTGTGACGGAGGAGGGGGGGGAGGAGACCTCTGTTTGACGGAAGAGGAGGGGGAGGAGACCTCTGTGTGACGGAGGAGGAGGGGGAGGAGACCTCTGTGTGACGGAGGAGGAGGAGGGGGAGGAGACCTCTGTGTGACGGAGGAGGGGGGGAGGAGACCTCTGTGTGACGGAGGAGGGGGGGAGACCTCTGTGTGATGGAGGAGACCTCTGTGTGACGGAGTAGGGGGGAGGAGACCTCTGTGTGACGGAGGAGGGGGGGAGGAGACCTCTGTGTGACGGAGGAGGAGGAGGGGGAGGAGACCTCTGTGTGACGGAGGAGGGGGGGAGGAGACCTCTGTGTGACAGAGGGGGGGGAGACCTCTGTGTGACGGAGGAGGGGGGGAGACCTCTGTGTGACGGAGATGGGGTGGGAGGAGACCTCTGTGTGACGGAGGAGGGGGGAGGAAACCTCTGTGACGGAGGAGGGGGGGAGGAGACCTCTGTTTGACGGAGGAGGAGGGGGAGGAGACCTCTGTGTGACGGAGGAGGAGAGGAGGAGACCTCTGTGTGACGGAGGAGGAGGGGGAGGAGACCTCTGTGTGACGGAGGAGGAGGAGGGGGAGGAGACCTCTGTGTGACGGAGGGGGGAGGAGACCTCTGTGTGACGGAGGAGGGGGGGAGACCTCTGTGTGACGGAGGAGACCTCTGTGTGACGGAGGAGGGGGGGAGGAGACCTGTGTGACGGAGGAGGGGGGGAGGAGACCTCTGTGACGGAGGAGGGGGGGGAGGAGACCTCTGTGTGACGGAGGAGGGGGGGGAGGAGACCTCTGTGTGACGGAGGAGGGGGGGGGGGAGACCTCTGTGTGACGGAGGAGGGGGGGGGAGGAGACCTCTGTTTGACGGAGGAGGAGGGGGAGGAGACCTCTGTGTGACGGAGGAGGAGGGGAGGAGACCTCTGTGTGACGGAGGAGGAGGGGGAGGAGACCTCTGTGTGACGGAGGAGGAGGAGGGGGAGGAGACCTCTGTGTGACGGAGGAGGGGGGGAGGAGACCTCTGTGTGACGGAGGGGGGGGGGAGACCTCTGTGTGATGGAGGAGGGGGGGGGAGGAGACCTCTGTGTGACAGAGGAGGGGGGGAGGAGGACCTCTGTGTGACGGAGGAGGGGGGGATGAGACCTCTGTGTGACGGAGGAGGGGTGGGAGGAGACCTCTGTGTGACGGAGGAGGGGGGAGGAAACCTCTGTGTGACGGAGGAGGGGGGGAGGAGACCTCTGTGTGACGGAGGAGACCTCTGTGTGACGCAGGAGAGGGGGAGGAGACCTCTGTGTGACGGAGGAGGGGGGGGAGGAGACCTCTGTGACGGAGATGGGGGGGGAGGAGACCTCTGTGTGACGGAGGAGGGGGGGGAGGAGACCTCTGTGTGACGGAGGAGGGGGGGGGAGACCACTGTGTGACGGAGGAGGGGGGGGAGGAGACCTCTGTTTGACGGAGGAGGAGGGGGAGGAGACCTCTGTGTGACGGAGGAGGAGGGGAGGAGACCTCTGTGTGACGGAGGAGGGGGAGGAGACCTCTGTGTGACGGAGGAGGAGGAGGGGGAGGAGACCTCTGTGTGACGGAGGAGGGGGGGAGGAGACCTCTGTGTGACGGAGGGGGGGGGAGACCTCTGTGTGACGGAGGAGGGGGGGAGACCTCTGTGTGACGGAGATGGGGGGGGAGGAGACCTCTGTGTGATGGAGGAGGGGGGGAGGAGACATCTGTGTGATGGAGGAGGGGGGGGAGGAGACCTCTGTGTGACAGAGGAGGGGGGGAGGAGACCTCTGTGTGACGGAGGAGGGGGGGATGAGACCTCTGTGTGACGGAGGAGGGGTGGGAGGAGACCTCTATGTGACGGAGGAGGGGGGAGGAAACCTCTGTGTGACGGAGGAGGGGGGGAGGAGACCTCTGTGTGACGGAGGAGACCTCTGTGTGACGGAGGAGAGGGGGGAGGAGACCTCTGTGTGACGGAGGAGGTGGGAGGAGACCTCTGTGTGACGGAGGAGGAGGGGTAGGAGACCTCTGTGTGACGGAGGAGGAGGGGGAGGAGACCTCTGTGTGACGGAGGAGGGGGGGAGGAGACCTCTGTGTGACGGAGGAGGGGGGGAGGAGACCTCTGTGTGACGGAGGAGGGGGGGGAGGAGACCTCTGTGTGACGGAGGAGGGGGGGGAGGAGACCTCTGTGTGACGGAGGAGGAGGAGGGGGAGGAGACCTCTGTGTGACGGAGGAGGGGGGGAGGAGACCTCTGTGTGACGGAGGGGGGGGGAGACCTCTGTGTGACGGAGAGGGGGGGAGACCTCTGTGTGACGGAGATGGGGTGGGAGGAGACCTCTGTGTGACGGAGGAGGGGGGAGGAAACCTCTGTGTGACGGAGGAGGGGGGGAGGAGACCTCTGTTTGACGGAGGAGGAGGGGGAGGAGACCTCTGTGTGACGGAGGAGGAGAGGAGGAGACCTCTGTGTGACGGAGGAGGAGGGGGAGAGACCTCTGTGTGACGGAGGAGGAGGAGGGGGAGGAGACCTCTGTGTGACGGAGGGGGGAGGAGACCTCTGTGTGACGGAGGAGGGGGGGGAGACCTCTGTGTGACGGAGGAGACCTCTGTGTGACGGAGGAGGGGGGGAGGAGACCTGTGTGACGGAGGAGGGGGGGGAGGAGACCTCTGTGACGGAGGAGGGGGGGGAGGAGACCTCTGTGTGACGGAGGAGGGGGGGGAGGAGACCTCTGTGTGACGGAGGAGGGGGGGGGAGACCTCTGTGTGACGGAGGAGGGGGGGGAGGAGACCTCTGTTTGACGGAGGAGGAGGGGGAGGAGACCTCTGTGTGACGGAGGAGGAGGGGAGGAGACCTCTGTGTGACGGAGGAGGAGGGGGAGGAGACCTCTGTGTGACGGAGGAGGAGGAGGGGGAGGAGAACCTCTGTGTGACGGAGGAGGGGGGGAGGAGACCTCTGTGTGACGGAGGGGGGGGGAGACCTCTGTGTGACGGAGGAGGGGGGGGAGACCTCTGTGTGATGGAGGAGGGGGGGGAGGAGACCTCTGTGTGACAGAGGAGGGGGGGAGGAGACCTCTGTGTGACGGAGGAGGGGGGGATGAGACCTCTGTGTGACGGAGGAGGGGTGGGAGGAGACCTCTGTGTGACGGAGGAGGGGGGAGGAAACCTCTGTGTGACGGAGGAGGGGGGGAGGAGACCTCTGTGTGACGGAGGAGACCTCTGTGTGACGCAGGAGAGGGGGAGGAGACCTCTGTGTGACGGAGGAGGTGGGAGGAGACCTCTGTGTGACGGAGGAGGAGGGGTAGGAGACCTCTGTGTGACGGAGGAGGAGGGGGAGGAGACCTCTGTGTGACGGAGGAGGGGGGGAGGAGACCTCTGTGTGACGGAGGAGGGGGGGAGGAGACCTCTGTGTGACGGAGGAGGGGGGGGGAGGAGACCTCTGTGTGACGGAGATGGGGGGGGAGGAGACCTCTGTTTGACGGAAGAGGAGGGGGAGGAGACCTCTGTGTGACGGAGGAGGGGGAGGAGACTCTGTGTGACGGAGGAGGAGGAGGGGGAGGAGACCTCTGTGTGACGGAGGAGGGGGGGAGGAGACCTCTGTGTGACGGAGGAGGGGGGGAGACCTCTGTGTGATGGAGGAGACCTCTGTGTGACGGAGTAGGGGGGAGGAGACCTCTGTGAGACGGAGGAGGGGGGGAGGAGACCTCTGTGTGACGGAGGAGGGGGGGGAGGAGACCTCTGTGTGACGGAGGAGGAGGAGGGGGAGGAGACCTCTGTGTGACGGAGGAGGGGGGGAGGAGACCTCTGTGTGACGGAGGGGGGGGGAGACCTCTGTGTGACGGAGGAGGGGGGGAGACCTCTGTGTGACGGAGATGGGGGGGGAGAAGACCTCTGTGTGATGGAGGAGGGGGGAGGAGACCTCTGTGTGACAGAGGAGGGGGGGGAGGAGACCTCTGTGTGACGGAGGAGGGGGGGATGAGACCTCTGTGTGACGGAGGAGGGGTGGGAGGAGACCTCTGTGTGACGGAGGAGGGGGGAGGAAACCTCTGTGTAACGGAGGAGGGGGGGAGGAGACCTCTGTTTGACGGAGGAGGAGGGGAGGAGACCTCTGTGTGACGGAGAGGGGAGGAGACCTCTGTGTGACGGAGGAGGAGGGGGAGGAGACCTCTGTGTGACGGAGGAGGAGGAGGGGAGGAGACCTCTGTGTGACGGAGGAGGGGGACGAGATCTCTGTGTGACGGAGGAGGGGGGGAGACCTCTGTGTGACGGAGGAGACCTCTGTGTGACGGAGGAGGGGGGGAGGAGACCTCTGTGTGACGGAGGAGGGGGGGGGAGGAGACCTCTGTGACGGAGGAGGGGGGGGAGGAGACCTCTGTGTGACGGAGGAGGGGGGGGAGGAGACCTCTGTGTGACGGAGGAGGGGGGGGAGACCTCTGTGTGACGGAGGAGGGGGGGGAGGAGACCTTTGTTTGACGGAGGAGGAGAGGAGGGGGAGGAGACCTCTGTGTGACGGAGGAGGGGGGGAGGAGACCTCTGTGTGACAGAGGAGGGGGGGAGACCTCTGTGTGACGGAGGAGACCTCTGTGTGACGGAGGAGGGGGGGAGGAGACCTGTGTGACGGAGGAGGGAGGGGAGGAGACCTCTGTGACGGAGGAGGGGGGGGAGGAGACCTCTGTGTGACGGAGGAGGGGGGGGAGGAGACCTCTGTGTGACGGAGGAGGGGGGGGGGAGACCTCTGTGTGACGGAGGAGGGGGGGGAGGAGACCTCTGTTTGACGGAGGAGGAGGGGGAGGAGACCTCTGTGTGACGGAGGAGGAGGGGAGGAGACCTCTGTGTGACGGAGGAGGAGGGGGAGGAGACCTCTGTGTGACGGAGGAGGAGGAGGGGGAGGAGACCTCTGTGTGACGGAGGAGGGGGGGAGGAGACCTCTGTGTGACGGAGGGGGGGGGGGAGACCTCTGTGTGACGGAGGGGGGGGGGAGACCTCTGTGTGACGGAGGAGGGGGGGGAGACCTCTGTGTGATGGAGGAGGGGGGGGAGGAGACCTCTGTGTGTCAGAGGAGGGGGGGGAGGAGACCTCTGTGTGACGAGGAGGGGGGGAGGAGACCTCTGTGTGACGGAGGAGGGGTGGGAGGAGACCTCTGTGTGACGGAGGAGGGGGGAGGAAACCTCTGTGTGACGGAGGAGGGGGGAGGAGACCTCTGTGTGACGGAGGAGACCTCTGTGTGACGGAGAGAGGGGGAGGAGACCTCTGTGTGACGGAGGAGGTGGGGAGGAGACCTCTGTGTGACGGAGGAGGTGGGAGGAGACCTCTGTGTGACGGAGGAGGAGGGGTAGGAGACCTCTGTGTGACGGAGGAGGAGGGGGAGGAGACCTCTGTGTGACGGAGGAGGGGGGAGGAGACCTCTGTGTGACGGAGGAGGGGGGGAGGAGACCTCTGTGTGACGGAGGAGGGGGGGGAGGAGACCTCTGTGTGACGGAGATGGGGGGGAGGAGACCTCTGTTTGACGGAAGAGGAGGGGGAGGAGACCTCTGTGTGACGGAGGAGGGGGAGGAGACCTCTGTGTGACGGAGGAGGAGGAGGGGGAGGAGACCTCTGTGTGACGGAGGAGGGGGGGAGGAGACCTCTGTGTGACGGAGGGGGGGGGGGGAGACCTCTGTGTGACGGAGGAGGGGGGGAGACCTCTGTGTGATGGAGGAGGGGGGGGAGGAGACCTCTGTGTGACAGAGGAGGGGGGGAGGAGACCTCTGTGTGACGGAGGAGGGGGGGATGAGACCTCTGTGTGACGGAGGAGGGGTGGGAGGAGACCTCTGTGTGACGGAGGAGGGGGGAGGAAACCTCTGTGTGACGGAGGAGGGGGGGAGGAGACCTCTGTGTGACGGAGGAGACCTCTGTGTGACGCAGGAGAGGGGGAGGAGACCTCTGTGTGACGGAGGAGGTGGGAGGAGACCTCTGTGTGACGGAGGAGGAGGGGTAGGAGACCTCTGTGTGACGGAGGAGGAGGGGGAGGAGACCTCTGTGTGACGGAGATGGGGGGGAGGAGACCTCTGTGTGACGGAGGAGGGGGGGAGAGACCTCTGTGTGACGAGGAGGGGGGGGAGGAGACCTCTGTGTGACGGAGATGGGGGGGGAGGAGACCTCTGTTTGACGGAAGAGGAGGGGGAGGAGACCTCTGTGTGACGGAGGAGGGGGAGGAGACCTCTGTGTGACGGAGGAGGAGGAGGGGGAGGAGACCTCTGTGTGACGGAGGAGGGGGGGAGGAGACCTCTGTGTGACGGAGGAGGGGGGGAGACCTCTGTGTGATGGAGGAGACCTCTGTGTGACGGAGTAGGGGGGAGGAGACCTCTGTGAGACGGAGGAGGGGGGAGGAGACCTCTGTGTGACGGAGGAGGGGGGGGAGGAGACCTCTGTGTGACGAGAGGAGGAGGAGGGGAGGGGAGGAGACCTCTGTGTGACGGAGGAGGGGGGGAGGAGACCTCTGTGTGACGGAGGGGGGGGAGACCTCTGTGTGACGGAGGAGGGGGGGAGACCTCTGTGTGACGGAGATGGGGGGGGAGAAGACCTCTGTGTGATGAGGAGGGGGGAGGAGACCTCTGTGTGACAGAGGAGGGGGGGAGGAGACCTCTGTGTGACGGAGGAGGGGGGGATGAGACCTCTGTGTGACGGAGGAGGGGTGGGAGGAGACCTCTGTGTGACGGAGGAGGGGGGAGGAAACCTCTGTGTAACGGAGGAGGGGGGGAGGAGACCTCTGTTTGACGGAGGAGGAGGGGGAGGAGACCTCTGTGTGACGGAGGAGGGGAGGAGACCTCTGTGTGACGGAGGAGGAGGGGGAGGAGACCTCTGTGTGACGGAGGAGGAGGAGGGGGAGGAGACCTCTGTGTGACGGAGGAGGGGGGAGGAGATCTCTGTGTGACGGAGGAGGGGGGGAGACCTCTGTGTGACGGAGGAGACCTCTGTGTGACGGAGGAGGGGGGGAGGAGACCTCTGTGTGACGGAGGAGGGGGGGGGAGGAGACCTCTGTGACGGAGGAGGGGGGGGAGGAGACCTCTGTGTGACGGAGGAGGGGGGGGAGGAGACCTCTGTGTGACGGAGGAGGGGGGGGAGACCTCTGTGTGACGGAGGAGGGGGGGGAGGAGACCTTTGTTTGATGGAGGAGGAGGAGGAGGGGGAGGAGACCTCTGTGTGACGGAGGAGGGGGGGGAGGAGACCTCTGTGTGACGGAGGAGGGGGGGAGACCTCTGTGTGACGGAGGAGACCTCTGTGTGACGGAGGAGGGGGGGAGACCTCTGTGTGACGGAGGAGGGGGGGAGACCTCTGTGTGATGGAGGAGGGGGGGGAGGAGACCTCTGTGTGACAGAGGAGGGGGGGAGGAGACCTCTGTGTGACGGAGGAGGGGGGGAGGAGACCTCTGTGTGACGGAGGAGGGGTGGGAGGAGACCTCTGTGTGACGGAGGAGGGGGGAGGAAACCTCTGTGTGACGGAGGAGGGGGGAGGAGACCTCTGTGTGACGGAGGAGAGGGGGAGGAGACCTCTGTGTGACGGAGGAGGTGGGAGGAGACCTCTGTGTGACGGAGGAGGAGGGGTAGGAGACCTCTGTGTGACGGAGGAGGAGGGGGAGGAGACCTCTGTGTGACGGAGGAGGGGGGGAGGAGACCTCTGTGTGACGGAGGAGGGGGGGAGGAGACCTCTGTGTGACGGAGGAGGGGGGGGAGGAGACCTCTGTGTGACGGAGATGGGGGGGAGGAGACCTCTGTTTGACGGAAGAGGAGGGGGAGGAGACCTCTGTGTGACGGAGGAGGGGGAGGAGACCTCTGTGTGACGGAGGAGGAGGAGGGGGAGGAGACCTCTGTGTGACGGAGGAGGGGGGGAGGAGACCTCTGTGTGACGGAGGAGGGGGGGAGACCTCTGTGTGATGGAGGAGACCTCTGTGTGACGGAGTAGGGAGGAGGAGACCTCTGTGAGACGGAGGAGGGGGGGAGGAGACCTCTGTGTGACGGAGATGGGGGGGGAGGAGACCTCTGTGTGACGGAGGAGGAGGGGGAGGAGACCTCTGTGTGACGGAGGAGGGGGGGAGGAGACCTCTGTGTGACGGAGGGGGGGGGAGACCTCTGTGTGACGGAGGAGGGGGGGAGACCTCTGTGTGACGGAGATGGGGGGGGAGAAGACCTCTGTGTGATGGAGGAGGGGGGAGGAGACATCTGTGTGATGGAGGAGGGGGGGGGAGGAGACCTCTGTGTGACAGAGGAGGGGGGGAGGAGACCTCTGTGTGACGGAGGAGGGGGGGATGAGACCTCTGTGTGACGGAGGAGGGGTGGGAGGAGACCTCTGTGTGACGGAGGAGGGGGGAGGAAACCTCTGTGTGACGGAGGAGGGGGGGAGGAGACCTCTGTTTGAAGGAGGAGGAGGGGGAGGAGACCTCTGTGTGACGGAGGAGGGGAGGAGACCTCTGTGTGACGGAGGAGGAGGGGGAGGAGACCTCTGTGTGACGGAGGAGGAGGAGGGGGAGGAGACCTCTGTGTGACAGAGGAGGGGGGAGGAGATCTCTGTGTGACGGAGGAGGGGGGGAGACCTCTGTGTGACGGAGGAGACCTCTGTGTGACGGAGGAGGGGGGGAGGAGACCTCTGTGTGACGGAGGAGGGGGGGGGGAGGAGACCTCTGTGTGACGGAGGAGGGGTGGGAGGAGACCTCTGTGTGACGGAGGAGGGGGAGGAAACCTCTGTGTGACGGAGGAGGGGGGGAGGAGACCTCTGTGTGACGGAGGAGACCTCTGTGTGACGCAGGAGAGGGGGAGGAGACCTCTGTGTGACGGAGGAGGTGGGAGGAGACCTCTGTGTGACGGAGGAGGAGGGGTAGGAGACCTCTGTGTGACGGAGGAGGAGGGGGAGGAGACCTCTGTGTGACGGAGATGGGGGGGAGGAGACCTCTGTGTGACGGAAGGAGGGGGGGAGGAGACCTCTGTGTGACGGAGGAGGGGGGGGAGGAGACCTCTGTGTGACGGAGATGGGGGGGGAGGAGACCTCTGTTTGACGGAAGAGGAGGGGGAGGAGACCTCTGTGTGACGGAGGAGGGGGAGGAGACCTCTGTGTGACGGAGGAGGAGGAGGGGGAGGAGACCTCTGTGTGACGGAGGAGGGGGGGAGGAGACCTCTGTGTGACGGAGGAGGGGGGGAGACCTCTGTGTGATGGAGGAGACCTCTGTGTGACGGAGTAGGGGGGAGGAGACCTCTGTGAGACGGAGGAGGGGGGGAGGAGACCTCTGTGTGACGGAGGAGGGGGGGGAGGAGACCTCTGTGTGACGGAGGAGGAGGAGGGGGAGGAGACCTCTGTGTGACGGAGGAGGGGGGGAGGAGACCTCTGTGTGACGGAGGGGGGGGGAGACCTCTGTGTGACGGAGGAGGGGGGGAGACCTCTGTGTGACGGAGATGGGGGGGGAGAAGACCTCTGTGTGATGGAGGAGGGGGGGAGGAGACCTCTGTGTGACAGAGGAGGGGGGGAGGAGACCTCTGTGTGACGGAGGAGGGGGGGATGAGACCTCTGTGTGACGGAGGAGGGGTGGGAGGAGACCTCTGTGTGACGGAGGAGGGGGGAGGAAACCTCTGTGTAACGGAGGAGGGGGGGAGGAGACCTCTGTTTGACGGAGGAGGAGGGGGAGGAGACCTCTGTGTGACGGAGGAGGGGAGGAGACCTCTGTGTGACGGAGGAGGAGGGGGAGGAGACCTCTGTGTGACGGAGGAGGAGGAGGGGGAGGAGACCTCTGTGTGACGGAGGAGGGGGGAGGAGATCTCTGTGTGACGGAGGAGGGGGGGAGACCTCTGTGTGACGGAGGAGACCTCTGTGTGACGGAGGAGGGGGGGAGGAGACCTCTGTGTGACGGAGGAGGGGGGGGAGGAGACCTCTGTGACGGAGGAGGGGGGGGAGGAGACCTCTGTGTGACGGAGGAGGGGGGGGAGGAGACCTCTGTGTGACGGAGGAGGGGGGGGAGACCTCTGTGTGACGGAGGAGGGGGGGGAGGAGACCTTTGTTTGATGGAGGAGGAGGAGGAGGGGGAGGAGACCTCTGTGTGACGGAGGAGGGGGGGAGGAGACCTCTGTGTGACGGAGGAGGGGGGGAGACCTCTGTGTGACGGAGGAGACCTCTGTGTGACGGAGGAGGGGGGGAGGAGACCTGTGTGACGGAGGAGGGGGGGGAGGAGACCTCTGTGACGGAGGAGGGGGGGGAGGAGACCTCTGTGTGACGGAGGAGGGGGGGGAGGAGACCTCTGTGTGACGGAGGAGGGGGGGGGGAGACCTCTGTGTGACGGAGGAGGGGGGGGAGGAGACCTCTGTTTGACGGAGGAGGAGGGGGAGGAGACCTCTGTGTGACGGAGGAGGAGGGGAGGAGACCTCTGTGTGACGGAGGAGGAGGGGGGAGGAGACCTCTGTGTGACGGAGGAGGAGGAGGGGGAGGAGACCTCTGTGTGACGGAGGAGGGGGGGAGGAGACCTCTGTGTGACGGAGGGGGGGGGGAGACCTCTGTGTGACGGAGGGGGGGGGGAGACCTCTGTGTGACGGAGGAGGGGGGGAGACCTCTGTGTGATGGAGGAGGGGGGGGAGGAGACCTCTGTGTGACGGAGGAGGGGGGGAGGAGACCTCTGTGTGACGGAGGAGGGGTGGGAGGAGACCTCTGTGTGACGGAGGAGGGGGGAGGAAACCTCTGTGTGACGGAGGAGGGGGGGAGGAGACCTCTGTGTGACGGAGGGGGGGGGGAGACCTCTGTGTGACGGAGGGGGGGGGGAGACCTCTGTGTGACGGAGGAGGGGGGGAGACCTCTGTGTGACAGAGGAGGGGGGGAGGAGACCTCTGTGTGACGGAGGAGGGGGGGAGGAGACCTCTGTGTGACGGAGGTGGGGTGGGAGGAGACCTCTGTGTGACGGAGGAGGGGGGAGGAAACCTCTGTGTGACGGAGGAGGGGGGAGGAGACCTCTGTGTGACGGAGGAGACCTCTGTGTGACGGAGGAGAGGGGGAGGAGACCTCTGTGTGACGGAGGAGGTGGGAGGAGACCTCTGTGTGACGGAGGAGGAGGGGTAGGAGACCTCTGTGTGACGGAGGAGGAGGGGGAGGAGACCTCTGTGTGACGGAGGAGGGGGGGAGGAGACCTCTGTGTGACGGAGGAGGGGGGAGGAGACCTCTGTGTGACGGAGGAGGGGGGGGAGGAGACCTCTGTGTGACGGAGATGGGGGGGGAGGAGACCTCTGTTTGACGGAAGAGGAGGGGGGAGGAGACCTCTGTGTGACGGAGGAGGGGGAGGAGACCTCTGTGTGACGGAGGAGGAGGAGGGGGAGGAGACCTCTGTGTGACGGAGGAGGGGGGGAGGAGACCTCTGTGTGACGGAGGAGGGGGGAGACCTCTGTGTGATGGAGGAGACCTCTGTGTGACGGAGTAGGGAGGAGGAGACCTCTGTGAGACGGAGGAGGGGGGGAGGAGGAGACCTCTGTGTGACGGAGATGGGGGGGGAGGAGACCTCTGTGTGACGGAGGAGGAGGAGGGGGAGGAGACCTCTGTGTGACGGAGGAGGGGGGGAGGAGACCTCTGTGTGACGGAGGGGGGGGAGACCTCTGTGTGACGGAGGAGGGGGGGAGACCTCTGTGTGACGGAGATGATGGGGGGGGGAGAAGACCTCTGTGTGATGGAGGAGGGGGGAGGAGACATCTGTGTGATGGAGGAGGGGGGGGGAGGAGACCTCTGTGTGACAGAGGAGGGGGGGAGGAGACCTCTGTGTGACGGAGGAGGGGGGGATGAGACCTCTGTGTGACGGAGGAGGGGTGGGAGGAGACCTCTGTGTGACGGAGGAGGGGGGAGGAAACCTCTGTGTGACGGAGGAGGGGGGGAGGAGACCTCTGTTTGAAGGAGGAGGAGGGGGGAGGAGACCTCTGTGTGACGGAGGAGGGGAGGAGACCTCTGTGTGACGGAGGAGGAGGGGAGGAGACCTCTGTGTGACGGAGGAGGAGGAGGGGGAGGAGACCTCTGTGTGACAGAGGAGGGGGGAGGAGATCTCTGTGTGACGGAGGAGGGGGGGAGACCTCTGTGTGACGGAGGAGACCTCTGTGTGACGGAGGAGGGGGGGAGGAGACCTCTGTGTGACGGAGGAGGGGGGGGGAGGAGACCTCTGTGACGGAGGAGGGGGGGGGAGGAGACCTCTGTGTGACGGAGGAGGGGGGGGAGGAGACCTCTGTGTGACGGAGGAGGGGGGGGAGACCTCTGTGTGACGGAGGAGGGGGGGGAGGAGACCTCTGTTTGACGGAGGAGGAGGGGGAGGAGACCTCTGTGTGACGGAGGAGGAGGGGAGGAGACCTCTGTGTGACGGAGGAGGAGGGGGAGGAGACCTCTGTGTGACGGAGGAGGAGGAGGGGGAGGAGACCTCTGTGTGACGGAGGAGGGGGGGAGGAGACCTCTGTGTGACGGAGGGGGGGGGGGGGAGACCTCTGTGTGACGGAGGAGGGGGGGAGACCTCTGTGTGACGGAGATGGGGGGGGAGGAGACCTCTGTGTGATGGAGGAGGGGGGGAGGAGACATCTGTGTGATGGAGGAGGGGGGGGGGGAGACCTCTGTGTGACAGAGGAGGGGGGGAGGAGACCTCTGTGTGACGGAGGAGGGGGGATGAGACCTCTGTGTGACGGAGGAGGGGTGGGAGGAGACCTCTGTGTGACGGAGGAGGGGGGAGGAAACCTCTGTGTGACGGAGGAGGGGGGGAGGAGACCTCTGTGTGACGGAGGAGGACCTCTGTGTGACGGAGGAGAGGGGGAGGAGACCTCTGTGTGACGGAGGAGGTGGGAGGAGACCTCTGTGTGACGGAGGAGGAGGGGTAGGAGACCTCTGTGTGACGGAGGAGGAGGGGGAGGAGACCTCTGTGTGACGGAGGAGGGGGGGAGGAGACCTCTGTGTGACGGAGGAGGGGGGAGGAGAACTCTGTGTGACGGAGGAGGGGGGGGAGGAGACCTCTGTGTGACGGAGGAGGGGGGGAGGAGGACCTCTGTTTGACGGAAGAGGAGGGGGAGGAGACCTCTGTGTGACGGAGGAGGAGGGGGAGGAGACCTCTGTGTGACGGAGGAGGAGGAGGGGGAGGAGACCTCTGTGTGACGGAGGAGGGGGGGAGGAGACCTCTGTGTGACGGAGGAGGGGGGAGACCTCTGTGTGATGGAGGAGACCTCTGTGTGACGGAGTAGGGGGGAGGAGACCTCTGTGTGACGGAGGAGGGGGGAGGAAACCTCTGTGTGACGGAGTAGGGGGGAGGAGACCTCTGTTTGACGGAGGAGGAGGGGAGGAGACCTCTGTGTGACGGAGGAGGAGGGGAGGAGACCTCTGTGTGACGGAGGAGGAGGGGGAGGAGACCTCTGTGTGACGGAGGAGGAGGAGGGGGAGGAGACCTCTGTGTGATGGAGGAGGGGGGGAGGAGACCTCTGTGTGACGGAGGAGGGGGGGAGACCTCTGTGTGATGGAGGAGACCTCTGTGTGACGGAGTAGGGGGGGAGGAGACCTCTGTGAGACGGAGGAGGGGGGGAGGAGACCTCTGTGTGACGGAGGAGGGGGGGAGGAGACCTCTGTGTGACGGAGGAGGAGGAGGGGAGGAGACCTCTGTGTGACGGAGGAGGGGGGGAGGAGACCTCTGTGTGACGGAGGGGGGGAGACCTCTGTGTGACGGAGGAGGGGGGGAGACTCTGTGTGACGGAGATGGGGGGGGAGGAGACCTCTGTGTGATGGAGGAGGGGGGAGGAGACATCTGTGTGATGGAGGAGGGGGGGGGAGGAGACCTCTGTGTGACAGAGGAGGGGGGGAGGAGACCTCTGTGTGACGGAGGAGGGGGGGATGAGACCTCTGTGTGACGGAGGAGGGGTGGAGGAGACCTCTGTGTGACGGAGGAGGGGGGAGGAAACCTCTGTGTGACGGAGGAGGGGGGGAGGAGACCTCTGTTTGACGGAGGAGGAGGGGGAGGAGACCTCTGTGTGACGGAGGAGGGGAGGAGACCTCTGTGTGACGGAGGAGGAGGGGGAGGAGACCTCTGTGTGACGGAGGAGGAGGAGGGGGAGGAGACCTCTGTGTGACGGAGGAGGGGGGAGGAGATCTCTGTGTGACGGAGGAGGGGGGGGAGACTCTGTGTGACGGATGAGACCTCTGTGTGACGGAGGAGTGGGGGAGGAGACCTCTGTGTGACGGAGGAGGGGGGGGGAGGAGACCTCTGTGACGGAGGAGGGGGGGGAGGAGACCTCTGTGTGACGGAGGAGGGGGGGAGGAGACCTCTGTGTGACGGAGGAGGGGGGGGGAGACCTCTGTGTGACGGAGGAGGGGGGGGGAGACCTCTGTTTGACGGAGAGGAGGGGGAGGAGACCTCTGTGTGACGGAGGAGGAGGGGAGGAGACCTCTGTGTGACGGAGGAGGAGGGGGAGGAGACCTCTGTGTGACGGAGGAGGAGGAGGGGGAGGAGACCTCTGTGTGACGGAGGAGGGGGGGAGGAGACCTCTGTGTGACGGAGGGGGGGAGACCTCTGTGTACGGAGGAGGGGGGAGACCTCTGTGTGACGGAGATGGGGGGGGAGGAGACCTCTGTGTGATGGAGGAGGGGGGGAGGAGACCTCTGTGTGACGGAGGAGGGGGGGATGAGACCTCTGTGTGACGGAGGAGGGGTGGGAGGAGACCTCTGTGTGACGGAGGAGGGGGGAGGAAACCTCTGTGTGACGGAGGAGGGGGGGAGGAGACCTCTGTGTGACGGAGGAGACCTCTGTGTGACGGAGGAGAGGGGGAGGAGACCTCTGTGTGACGGAGGAGGTGGGAGGAGACCTCTGTGTGACGGAGGAGGAGGGGTAGGAGACCTCTGTGTGACGGAGGAGGAGGGGGAGGAGACCTCTGTGTGACGGAGGAGGGGGGGAGGAGACCTCTGTGTGATGGAGGAGGGGGGAGGAGACCTCTGTGTGACGGAGGAGGGGGGGGAGGAGACCTCTGTGTGACGGAGGAGGGGGGGGAGGAGACCTCTGTTTGACGGAAGAGGAGGGGGAGGAGACCTCTGTGTGACGGAGGAGGAGGGGGAGGAGCCTCTGTGTGACGGAGGAGGAGGGGGAGGAGACCTCTGTGTGACGGAGGAGGAGGAGGGGGAGGAGACCTCTGTGTGACGGAGGAGGGGGGGAGGAGACCTCTGTGTGACGGAGGAGGGGGGGAGACCTCTGTGTGATGGAGGAGACCTCTGTGTGACGGAGTAGGGGGGAGGAGACCTCTGTGAGACGGAGGAGGGGGGGAGACCTCTGTGTGACCGGAGGAGGGGGGGGAGGAGACCTCTGTGTGACGGAGGAGGAGGAGGGGGAGGAGACCTCTGTGTGACGGAGGAGGGGGGGAGGAGACCTCTGTGTGACGGAGGGGGGGGGGAGACCTCTGTGTGACGGAGGAGGGGGGGAGACCTCTGTGTGACGGAGATGGGGGGGGAGGAGACCTCTGTGTGATGGAGGAGGGGGGGAGGAGACATCTGTGTGATGGAGGAGGGGGGGGAGGAGACCTCTGTGTGACAGAGGAGGGGTGGGAGGAGACCTCTGTGTGACGGAGGAGGGGGGAGGAAACCTCTGTGTGACGGAGGAGGGGGGGAGGAGACCTCTGTTTGACGGAGGAGGGGGGAGACCTCTGTGTGACGGAGGAGGGAGGGAGACCTCTGTGTGACGGAGGAGACCTCTGTGTGACGGAGGAGACCTCTGTGTGACGGAGGAGACCTCTGTGTGACGGAGGAGGGGGGAGGAAACCTCTGTGTGACGGAGGAGGGGGGGAGGAGACCTCTGTGTGACGGAGGAGGGGGGGAGGAGACCTCTGTGTGACGGAGGAGACCTCTGTGTGACGGAGGAGAGGGGGAGGAGACCTCTGTGTGACGGAGGAGGTGGGAGGAGACCTCTGTGTGACGGAGGAGGAGGGGTAGGAGACCTCTGTGTGACGGAGGAGGAGGGGGAGGAGACCTCTGTGTGACGGAGGAGGGGGGGAGGAGACCTCTGTGTGACGGAGGAGGGGGGGAGGAGACCTCTGTGTGACGGAGGAGGGGGGAGACCTCTGTGTGATGGAGGAGACCTCTGTGTGACGGAGTAGGGGGGAGGAGACCTCTGTGTGACGGAGGAGGGGGGGGAGGAGACCTCTGTGTGACGGAGGAGACCTCTGTGTGACGGAGGAGAGGGGGAGGAGACCTCTGTGTGACGGAGGAGGTGGGAGGAGACCTCTGTGTGACGGAGGAGGAGGGGTAGGAGACCTCTGTGTGACGGAGGAGGAGGGGGAGGAGACCTCTGTGTGACGGAGGAGGGGGGGGAGGAGACCTCTGTGTGACGGAGGAGGGGGGGAGGAGACCTCTGTGTGACGGAGGAGGGGGGGAGACCTCTGTGTGATGGAGGAGACCTCTGTGTGACGGAGTAGGGGGGAGGAGACCTCTGTGTGACGGAGGAGGGGGGGGAGGAGACCTCTGTGTGACGGAGGAGGAGGGGGAGGAGACCTCTGTGTGACGGAGGAGGGGGGGAGGAGACCTCTGTGTGACGGAGGGGGGGGGGAGACCTCTGTGTGACGGAGGAGGGGGGGAGACCTCTGTGTGACGGAGATGGGGTGGGAGGAGACCTCTGTGTGACGGAGGAGGGGGGAGGAAACCTCTGTGTGACGGAGGAGGGGGGGAGGAGACCTCTGTTTGACGAGGAGGAGGGGGAGGAGACCTCTGTGTGACGGAGGAGGAGGGGAGGAGACCTCTGTGTGACGGAGGAGGAGGGGGAGGAGACCTCTGTGTGACGGAGGAGGAGGAGGGGGAGGAGACCTCTGTGTGACGGAGGAGGGGGGAGGAGACCTCTGTGTGACGGAGGAGGGGGGGAGACCTCTGTGTGACGGAGGAGACCTCTGTGTGACGGAGGAGGGGGGGAGGAGACCTGTGTGACGGAGGAGGGGGGGAGGAGACCTCTGTGACGGAGGAGGGGGGGAGGAGACCTCTGTGTGACGGAGGAGGGGGGGGAGGAGACCTCTGTGTGACGGAGGAGGGGGGGGGAGACCTCTGTGTGACGGAGGAGGGGGGGGAGGAGACCTCTGTTTGACGGAGGAGGAGGGGGAGGAGACCTCTGTGTGACGGAGGAGGAGGGGAGGAGACCTCTGTGTGACGGAGGAGGAGGGGGAGGAGACCTCTGTGTTGGAGGAGGAGGAGGGGGAGGAGACCTCTGTGTGACGGAGGAGGGGGGGAGGAGACCTCTGTGTGACGGAGGGGGGGGGAGACCTCTGTGTGACGGAGGAGGGGGGGAGACCTCTGTGTGATGGAGGAGGGGGGGGGAGGAGACCTCTGTGTGACAGAGGAGGGGGGGAGGAGACCTCTGTGTGACGGAGGAGGGGGGGATGAGACCTCTGTGTGACGGAGGAGGGGTGGGAGGAGACCTCTGTGTGACGGAGGAGGGGGGAGGAAACCTCTGTGTGACGGAGGAGGGGGGGAGGAGACCTCTGTGTGACGGAGGAGACCTCTGTGTGACGGAGGAGAGGGGGAGGAGACCTCTGTGTGACGGAGGAGGTGGGAGGAGACCTCTGTGTGACGGAGGAGGAGGGGTAGGAGACCTCTGTGTGACGGAGGAGGAGGGGGAGGAGACCTCTGTGTAACGGAGGAGGGGGGGAGGAGACCTCTGTGTGACGGAGGAGGGGGGGAGGAGACCTCTGTGTGACGGAGGAGGGGGGGGAGGAGACCTCTGTGTGACGGAGGAGGGGGGGGAGGAGACCTCTGTGTGACGGAGGAGGGGGGGGAGGAGACCTCTGTGTGACGGAGATGGGGGGGGAGGAGACCTCTGTTTGACGGAAGAGGAGGGGGAGGAGACCTCTGTGTGATGGAGGAGGGGGAGGAGACCTCTGTGTGACGGAGGAGGAGGGGGAGGAGACCTCTGTGTGACGGAGGAGGGGGGGAGGAGACCTCTGTGTGACGGAGTAGGGGGGAGGAGACCTCTGTGAGACGGAGGAGGGGGGAGGAGACCTCTGTGTGACGGAGGAGGGGGGGAGGAGACCTCTGTGTGACGGAGGAGGAGGAGGGGGAGGAGACCTCTGTGTGACGGAGGAGGGGGGGAGGAGACCTCTGTGTGACGGAGGGGGGGGGAGACCTCTGTGTGACGGAGGAGGGGGGGAGACCTCTGTGTGACGGAGATGGGGGGGAGAAGACCTCTGTGTGACGGAGGAGGGGGGGAGGAGACATCTGTGTGACGGAGGAGGGGGGGGGAGGAGACCTCTGTGTGACAGAGGAGGGGGGGAGGAGACCTCTGTGTGACGGAGGAGGGGGGGATGAGACCTCTGTGACGGAGGAGGGGTGGGAGGAGACCTCTGTGTGACGGAGGAGGGGGGAGGAAACCTCTGTGTGACGGAGGAGGGGGGGGGGAGACCTCTGTTTGACGGAGGAGGAGGGGGAGGAGACCTCTGTGTGACGGAGGAGGGGAGGAGACCTCTGTGTGACGGAGGAGGAGGGGGAGGAGACCTCTGTGTGACGGAGGAGGAGGAGGGGGAGGAGACCTCTGTGTGACGGAGGAGGGGGGAGGAGATCTCTGTGTGACGGAGGAGACCTCTGTGTGACGGAGGAGGGGGGGAGGAGACCTCTGTGTGACGGAGGAGGGGGGGGGAGGAGACCTCTGTGACGGAGGAGGGGGGGGAGGAGACCTCTGTGTGACGGAGGAGGGGGGGGAGGAGACCTCTGTGTGACGGAGTAGGGGGGAGGAGACCTCTGTGTGACGGAGGAGGGGGGAGGAAACCTCTGTGTGACGGAGGAGGGGGGGAGGAGACCTCTGTTTGACGGAGGAGGAGGGGGAGGAGACCTCTGTGTGACGGAGGAGGAGGGGAGGAGACCTCTGTGTGACGGAGGAGGAGGGGGAGGAGACCTCTGTGTGACGGAGGAGGAGGAGGGGGAGGAGACCTCTGTGTGACGGAGGAGGGGGGAGGAGACCTCTGTGTGACGGAGGAGGGGGGGAGACCTCTGTGTGACGGAGGAGACCTCTGTGTGATGGAGGAGGGGGGGAGGAGACCTGTGTGACGGAGGAGGGGGGGGAGGAGACCTCTGTGACGGAGTAGGGGGGGGAGGAGACCTCTGTGTGACGGAGGAGGGGGGGGAGGAGACCTCTGTGTGACGGAGGAGGGGGGGGGGAGACCTCTGTGTGACGGAGGAGGGGGGGAGGAGACCTCTGTTTGACGGAGGAGGAGGGGGAGGAGACCTCTGTGTGACGGAGGAGGAGGGGAGGAGACCTCTGTGTGACGGAGGAGGAGGGGGAGGAGACCTCTGTGTGACGGAGGAGGAGGAGGGGGAGGAGACCTCTGTGTGACGGAGGAGGAGGGGGAGGAGACCTCTGTGTGACGGAGGAGGAGGAGGGGGAGGAGACCTCTGTGTGACGGAGGAGGGGGGAGGAGACCTCTGTGTGACGGAGGAGGGGGGGAGACCTCTGTGTGACGGAGGAGACCTCTGTGTGATGGAGGAGGGGGGGAGGAGACCTGTGTGACGGAGGAGGGGGGGGAGGAGACCTCTGTGACGGAGTAGGGGGGGGAGGAGACCTCTGTGTGACGGAGGAGGGGGGGGAGGAGACCTCTGTGTGACGGAGGAGGGGGGGGGGAGACCTCTGTGTGACGGAGGAGGGGGGGGAGGAGACCTCTGTTTGACGGAGGAGGAGGGGGAGGAGACCTCTGTGTGACGGAGGAGGAGGGGAGGAGACCTCTGTGTGACGGAGGAGGAGGGGGAGGAGACCTCTGTGTGACGGAGGAGGAGGAGGGGGAGGAGACCTCTGTGTGACGGAGGAGGGGGGGAGGAGACCTCTGTGTGATGGAGGGGGGGGGGAGACCTCTGTGTGACGGAGGAGGGGGGGAGACCTCTGTGTGACGGAGATGGGGGGGGAGGAGACCTCTGTGTGATGGAGGAGGGGGGGGAGGAGACATCTGTGTGATGGAGGAGGGGGGGGGAGGAGACCTCTGTGTGACAGAGGAGGGGGGGAGGAGACCTCTGTGTGACGGAGGAGGGGGGGATGAGACCTCTGTGTGACGGAGGAGGGGTGGGAGGAGACCTCTGTGTGACGGAGGAGGGGGGAGGAAACCTCTGTGTGACGGAGGAGGGGGGGAGGAGACCTCTGTGTGACGGAGGAGACCTCTGTGTGACGGAGGAGAGGGGGAGGAGACCTCTGTGTGACGGAGGAGGTGGGAGGAGACCTCTGTGTGACGGAGGAGGAGGGGTAGGAGACCTCTGTGTGACGGAGGAGGAGGGGGAGGAGACCTCTGTGTGACGGAGGAGGGGGGGAGGAGACCTCTGTGTGACGGAGGAGGGGGGGGAGGAGACCTCTGTGTGACGGAGGAGGGGGGGGAGGAGACCTCTGTGTGACGGAGATGGGGGGGGAGGAGACCTCTGTTTGACGGAAGAGGAGGGGGAGGACACCTCTGTGTGACGGAGGAGGAGGGGGAGGAGACCTCTGTGTGACGGAGGAGGAGGAGGGGGAGGAGACCTCTGTGTGACGGAGGAGGGGGGGAGGAGACCTCTGTGTGATGGAGGAGACCTCTGTGTGACGGAGTAGGGGGGAGGAGACCTCTATGAGACGGAGGAGGGGGGGAGGAGACCTCTGTGTGACGGAGGAGGGGGGGGAGGAGACCTCTGTGTGACGGAGGAGGAGGAGGAGACCTCTGTGTGACGGAGGAGGGGGGGAGGAGACCTCTGTGTGACGGAGGGGGGGGAGACCTCTGTGTGACGGAGGAGGGGGGGAGACCTCTGTGTGACGGAGATGGGGGGGGAGGAGACCTCTGTGTGATGGAGGAGGGGGGGAGGAGACATCTGTGTGATGGAGGAGGGGGGGGGGGGAGGAGACCTCTGTGTGACAGAGGAGGGGGGGAGGAGACCTCTGTGTGACGGAGGAGGGGGGGATGAGACCTCTGTGTGACGGAGGAGGGGTGGGAGGAGACCTCTGTGTGACGGAGGAGGGGGGAGGAAACCTCTGTGTGACGGAGGAGGGGGGGAGGAGACCTCTGTTTGACGGAGGAGGAGGGGGAGGAGACCTCTGTGTGACGGAGGAGGGGAGGAGACCTCTGTGTGACGGAGGAGGAGGGGGAGGAGACCTCTGTGTGACGGAGGAGGAGGAGGGGGAGGAGACCTCTGTGTGACGGAGGAGGGGGGAGGAGATCTCTGTGTGACGGAGGAGGGGGGGAGACCTCTGTGTGACGGAGGAGACCTCTGTGTGACGGAGGAGGGGGGGAGGAGACCTCTGTGTGACGGAGGAGGGGGGGGGAGGAGACCTCTGTGACGGAGGAGGGGGGGGAGGAGACCTCTGTGTGACGGAGGAGGGGGGGGAGGAGACCTCTGTGTGACGGAGGAGGGGGGGGGAGACCTCTGTGTGACGGAGGAGGGGGGGGAGGAGACCTCTGTTTGACGGAGGAGGAGGGGGAGGAGACCTCTGTGTGACGGAGGAGGAGGGGAGGAGACCTCTGTGTGACGGAGGAGGAGGAGGGGGAGGAGACCTCTGTGTGACGGAGGAGGGGGGGAGGAGACCTCTGTGTGACGGAGGAGGGGGGAGACCTCTGTGTGACGGAGGATGGGGGGAGACCTCTGTGTGACGGAGATGGGGGGGGAGGAGACCTCTGTGTGATGGAGGAGGGGGGGAGGAGACATCTGTGTGATGGAGGAGGGGGGGGGGGAGACCTCTGTGTGACAGAGGAGGGGGGGAGGAGACCTCTGTGTGACGGAGGAGGGGGGGATGAGACCTCTGTGTGACGGAGGAGGGGTGGGAGGAGACCTCTGTGTGACGGAGGAGGGGGGAGGAAACCTCTGTGTGACGGAGGAGGGGGGGAGGAGACCTCTGTGTGACGGAGGAGACCTCTGTGTGACGGAGGAGAGGGGGAGGAGACCTCTGTGTGACGGAGGAGGTGGGAGGAGACCTCTGTGTGACGGAGGAGGAGGGGTAGGAGACCTCTGTGTGACGGAGGAGGAGGGGGAGGAGACCTCTGTGTGACGGAGGAGGGGGGGAGGAGACCTCTGTGTGATGGAGGAGGGGGGAGGAGACCTCTGTGTGACGGAGGAGGGGGGGGAGGAGACCTCTGTGTGACGGAGGAGGGGGGGGAGGAGACCTCTGTTTGACGGAAGAGGAGGGGGAGGAGACCTCTGTGTGACGGAGGAGGAGGGGGAGGAGACCTCTGTGTGACGGAGGAGGAGGAGGGGGAGGAGACCTCTGTGTGACGGAGGAGGGGGGGAGGAGACCTCTGTGTGACGGAGGAGGGGGGGAGACCTCTGTGTGATGGAGGAGACCTCTGTGTGACGGAGTAGGGGGGAGGAGACCTCTGTGAGACGGAGGAGGGGGGGAGGAGACCTCTGTGTGACGGAGGAGGGGGGGGAGGAGACCTCTGTGTGACGGAGGAGGAGGAGGGGGAGGAGACCTCTGTGTGACGGAGGAGGGGGGGAGGAGACCTCTGTGTGACGGAGGGGGGGGGAGACCTCTGTGTGACGGAGGAGGGGGGAGACCTCTGTGTGACGGAGATGGGGGGGGAGGAGACCTCTGTGTGATGGAGGAGGGGGGGAGGAGACATCTGTGTGATGGAGGAGGGGGGGGGAGGAGACCTCTGTGTGACAGAGGAGGGGGGGAGGAGACCTCTGTGTGACGGAGGAGGGGTGGGAGGAGACCTCTGTGTGACGGAGGAGGGGGGAGGAAACCTCTGTGTGACGGAGGAGGGGGGGAGGAGACCTCTGTTTGACGGAGGAGGGGGGAGGAGACCTCTGTGTGACGGAGGAGGGGGGGAGACCTCTGTGTGACGGAGGAGACCTCTGTGTGACGGAGGAGGGGGGGAGGAGACCTCTGTGTGACGGAGGAGGGGGGGGAGGAGACCTCTGTGTGACGGAGGAGGGGGGGAGGAGACCTCTGTGTGATGGAGGAGGGGGGGGAGGAGACCTCTGTTTGACGGAGGAGGAGGGGAGGAGACCTCTGTGTGACGGAGGAGGAGGGGAGGAGACCTCTGTGTGACGGAGGAGGGGTGGGAGGAGACCTCTGTGTGACGGAGGAGGGGGGAGGAAACCTCTGTGTGACGGAGGAGGGGGGAGGAGACCTGTGTGACGGAGGAGACCTCTGTGTGACGGAGGAGAGGGGGAGGAGACCTCTGTGTGACGGAGGAGGTGGGAGGAGACCTCTGTGTGACGGAGGAGGAGGGGTAGAAGACCTCTGTGTGACGGAGGAGGAGGGGGAGGAGACCTCTGTGTGACGGAGGAGGGGGGGAGGAGACCTCTGTGTGACGGAGGGGGGGGGAGACCTCTGTGTGACGGAGGAGGGGGGAGACCTCTGTGTGACGGAGATGGGGGGGGAGGAGACCTCTGTGTGATGGAGGAGGGGGGGAGGAGACATCTGTGTGATGGAGGAGGGGGGGGGAGGAGACCTCTGTGTGACAGAGGAGGGGGGGAGGAGACCTCTGTGTGACGGAGGAGGGGTGGGAGGAGACCTCTGTGTGACGGAGGAGGGGGGAGGAAACCTCTGTGTGACGGAGGAGGGGGGGAGGAGACCTCTGTTTGACGGAGGAGGGGGGAGGAGACCTCTGTGTGACGGAGGAGGGGGGGAGACCTCTGTGTGACGGAGGAGACCTCTGTGTGACGGAGGAGGGGGGGAGGAGACCTCTGTGTGACGGAGGAGGGGGGGGAGGAGACCTCTGTGTGACGGAGGAGGGGGGGAGGAGACCTCTGTGTGACGGAGGAGGGGGGGGAGGAGACCTCTGTTTGACGGAAGAGGAGGGGGAGGAGACCTCTGTGTGACGGAGGAGGAGGGGGAGGAGACCTCTGTGTGACGGAGGAGGAGGGGAGGAGACCTCTGTGTGACGGAGGAGGGGTGGGAGGAGACCTCTGTGTGACGGAGGAGGGGGGAGGAAACCTCTGTGTGACGGAGGAGGGGGGGAGGAGACCTCTGTGTGACGGAGGAGACCTCTGTGTGACGGAGGAGAGGGGGAGGAGACCTCTGTGTGACGGAGGAGGTGGGAGGAGACCTCTGTGTGACGGAGGAGGAGGGGTAGAAGACCTCTGTGTGACGGAGGAGGAGGGGGAGGAGACCTCTGTGTGACGGAGGAGGGGGGGAGGAGACCTCTGTGTGACGGAGGAGGGGGGAGGAGACCTCTGTGTGACGGAGGAGGGGGGGGAGGAGACCTCTGTGTGACGGAGGAGGGGGGGGAGGAGACCTCTGTTTGACGGAAGAGGAGGGGGAGGAGACCTCTGTGTGACGGAGGAGGAGGGGGAGGAGACCTCTGTGTGACGGAGGAGGAGGAGGGGGAGGAGACCTCTGTGTGACGGAGGAGGGGGGGAGGAGACCTCTGTGTGACGGAGGAGGGGGGGAGACCTCTGTGTGATGGAGGAGACCTCTGTGTGACGGAGTAGGGGGGAGGAGACCTCTGTGTGACGGAGGAGGGGGGAGGAAACCTCTGTGTGACGGAGGAGGGGGGGAGGAGACCTCTGTTTGACGGAGGAGGAGGGGGAGGAGACCTCTGTGTGACGGAGGAGGAGGGGAGGAGACCTCTGTGTGACGGAGGAGGAGGGGGAGGAGACCTCTGTGTGACGGAGGAGGAGGAGGGGGAGGAGACCTCTGTGTGACGGAGGAGGGGGGAGGAGACCTCTGTGTGACGGAGGAGGGGGGGAGACCTCTGTGTGACGGAGGAGACCTCTGTGTGACGGAGGAGGGGGGGAGGAGACCTGTGTGACAGCGGAGGAGGGGGGGGAGGAGACCTCTGTGACGGAGGAGGGGGGGAGGAGACCTCTGTGTGACGGAGGAGGGGGGGGAGGAGACCTCTGTGTGACGGAGGAGGGGGGGGGAGACCTCTGTGTGACGGAGGAGGGGGGGGAGGAGACCTCTGTGTGACGGAGGAGGAGGGGGAGGAGACCTCTGTGTGACGGAGGAGGAGGAGGGGGAGGAGACCTCTGTGTGACGGAGGAGGGGGGGAGGAGACCTCTGTGTGACGGAGGGGGGGGAGACCTCTGTGTGACGGAGGAGGGGGGGAGACCTCTGTGTGACGGAGATGGGGGGGAGGAGACCTCTGTGTGATGGAGGAGGGGGGGAGGAGACATCTGTGTGATGGAGGAGGGGGGGGGAGGAGACCTCTGTGTGACAGAGGAGGGGGGGAGGAGACCTCTGTGTGACGGAGGAGGGGGGGATGACACCTCTGTGTGACGGAGGAGGGGTGGGAGGAGACCTCTGTGTGACGGAGGAGGGGGGAGGAAACCTCTGTGTGACGGAGGAGGGGGGGAGGAGACCTCTGTGTGACGGAGGAGACCTCTGTGTGACGGAGGAGAGGGGGAGGAGACCTCTGTGTGACGGAGGAGGTGGGAGGAGACCTCTGTGTGACGGAGGAGGAGGGGTAGGAGACCTCTGTGTGACGGAGGAGGAGGGGGAGGAGACCTCTGTGTGACGGAGGAGGGGGGGAGGAGACCTCTGTGTGACGGAGAAGGGGGGGAGGAGACCTCTGTGTGACGGAGGAGGGGGGGGAGGAGACCTCTGTGTGACGGAGATGGGGGGGAGGAGACCTCTGTTTGACGGAAGAGGAGGGGGAGGACACCTCTGTGTGACGGAGGAGGAGGGGGAGGAGACCTCTGTGTGACGGAGGAGGAGGAGGGGGAGGAGACCTCTGTGTGACGGAGGAGGGGGGGAGGAGACCTCTGTGTGACGGAGGAGGGGGGGAGACCTCTGTGTGATGGAGGAGACCTCTGTGTGACGGAGTAGGGGGAGGAGACCTCTGTGAGACGGAGGAGGGGGGGGAGGAGACCTCTGTGTGACGGAGGAGGGGGGGGAGGAGACCTCTGTGTGACGGAGGAGGAGGAGGGGGAGGAGACCTCTGTGTGACGGAGGAGGGGGGGAGGAGACCTCTGTGTGACGGAGGGGGGGGGAGACCTCTGTGTGACGGAGATGGGGGGGAGACCTCTGTGTGACGGAGATGGGGGGGGAGGAGACCTCTGTGTGATGGAGGAGGGGGGGGAGGAGACATCTGTGTGATGGAGGAGGGGGGGGGAGGAGACCTCTGTGTGACGGAGGAGGGGTGGGAGGAGACCTCTGTGTGACGGAGGAGGGGGGAGGAAACCTCTGTGTGACGGAGGAGGGGGGGAGGAGACCTCTGTTTGACGGAGGAGGAGGGGGAGGAGACCTCTGTGTGACGGAGGAGGGGAGGAGACCTCTGTGTGACGGAGGAGGAGGGGGAGGAGACCTCTGTGTGACGGAGGGGGAGGAGACCTCTGTGTGACGGAGGAGGGGGGAGGAGATCTCTGTGTGACGGAGGAGGGGGGGAGACCTCTGTGTGACGGAGGAGACCTCTGTGTGACGGAGGAGGGGGGGAGGAGACCTCTGTGTGACGGAGGAGGGGGGGGAGGAGACCTCTGTGACGGAGGAGGGGGGGGAGGAGACCTCTGTGTGACGGAGGAGGGGGGGAGGAGACCTCTGTGTGACGGAGGAGGGGGGGGAGACCTCTGTGTGACGGAGGAGGGGGGGGAGGAGACCTCTGTTTGACGGAGGAGGAGGGGGAGGAGACCTCTGTGTGACGGAGGAGGAGGGGAGGAGACCTCTGTGTGACGGAGGAGGAGGGGGAGGAGACCTCTGTGTGACGGAGGAGGAGGAGGGGGAGGAGACCTCTGTGTGACGGAGGAGGGGGGGAGGAGACCTCTGTGTGACGGAGGGGGGGGGAGACCTCTGTGTGACGGAGGAGGGGGGGAGACCTCTGTGTGATGGAGATGGGGGGGGGAGGAGACCTCTGTGTGATGGAGGAGGGGGGGAGGAGACATCTGTGTGATGGAGGAGGGGGGGGGGGGAGACCTCTGTGTGACAGAGGAGGGGGGGAGGAGACCTCTGTGTGACGGAGGAGGGGGGGATGAGACCTCTGTGTGACGGAGGAGGGGTGGGAGGAGACCTCTGTGTGACGGAGGAGGGGGGAGGAAACCTCTGTGTGACGGAGGAGGGGGGGAGGAGACCTCTGTGTGACGGAGGAGACCTCTGTGTGACGGAGGAGAGGGGGAGGAGACCTCTGTGTGACGGAGGAGGTGGGAGGAGACCTCTGTGTGACGGAGGAGGAGGGGTAGGAGACCTCTGTGTGACGGAGGAGGAGGGGGAGGAGACCTCTGTGTGACGGAGGAGGGGGGGAGGAGACCTCTGTGTGATGGAGGAGGGGGGAGGAGACCTCTGTGTGACGGAGGAGGGGGGGGAGGAGACCTCTGTGTGACGGAGGAGGGGGGGAGGAGACCTCTGTTTGACGGAAGAGGAGGGGGAGAAGACCTCTGTGTGACGGAGGAGGAGGGGGAGGAGACCTCTGTGTGACGGAGGAGGAGGAGGGGGAGGAGACCTCTGTGTGACGGAGGAGGGGGGGAGGAGACCTCTGTGTGACGGAGGAGGGGGGGAGACCTCTGTGTGATGGAGGAGACCTCTGTGTGACGGAGTAGGGGGGAGGAGACCTCTGTGAGACGGAGGAGGGGGGGAGGAGACCTCTGTGTGACGGAGGAGGGGGGGGAGGAGACCTCTGTGTGACGGAGGAGGAGGAGGGGGAGGAGACCTCTGTGTGACGGAGGAGGGGGGGAGGAGACCTCTGTGTGACGGAGGGGGGGGGAGACCTCTGTGTGACGGAGGAGGGGGGGAGACCTCTGTGTGACGGAGATGGGGGGGGAGGAGACCTCTGTGTGATGGAGGAGGGGGGGAGGAGACATCTGTGTGATGGAGGAGGGGGGGGGAGGAGACCTCTGTGTGACGGAGGAGGGGTGGGAGGAGACCTCTGTGTGACGGAGGAGGGGGGAGGAAACCTCTGTGTGACGGAGGAGGGGGGGAGGAGACCTCTGTTTGACGGAGGAGGGGGGAGGAGACCTCTGTGTGACGGAGGAGGGGGGGAGACCTCTGTGTGACGGAGGAGACCTCTGTGTGACGGAGGAGGGGGGAGGAGACCTCTGTGTGACGGAGGAGGGGGGGGGAGGAGACCTCTGTGACGGAGGAGGGGGGGGAGGAGACCTCTGTGTGACGGAGGAGGGGGGGGGAGGAGACCTCTGTGTGACGGAGGAGGGGGGGAGGAGACCTCTGTGTGATGGAGGAGGGGGGGGAGGAGACCTCTGTTTGACGGAGGAGGAGGGGGAGGAGACCTCTGTGTGACGGAGGAGGAGGGGAGGAGACCTCTGTGTGACGGAGGAGGAGGGGGAGGAGACCTCTGTGTGACGGAGGAGGAGGAGGGGGAGGAGACCTCTGTGTGACGGAGGAGGGGGGGAGGAGACCTCTGTGTGACGGAGGGGGGGGGAAATCTCTGTGTGACGGAGATGGGGGGGAGACCTCTGTGTGACGGAGATGGGGGGGGAGGAGACCTCTGTGTGATGGAGGAGGGGGGAGGAGACATCTGTGTGATGGAGGAGGGGAGGAGACCTCTGTGTGACAGAGGAGGGGGGGAGGAGACCTCTGTGTGACGGAGGAGGGGGGGATGAGACCTCTGTGTGACGGAGGAGGGGTGGGAGGAGACCTCTGTGTGACGGAGGAGGGGGGGAGGAGACCTCTGTGTGACGGAGGAGAGGGGGAGGAGACCTCTGTGTGACGGAGGAGGTGGGAGGAGACCTCTGTGTGACGGAGGAGGAGGGGTAGGAGACCTCTGTGTGACGGAGGAGGAGGGGGAGGAGACCTCTGTGTGACGGAGGAGGGGGGGAGGAGACCTCTGTGTGACGGAGGAGGGGGGGAGGAGACCTCTGTGTGACGGAGGAGGGGGGGAGGAGACCTCTGTGTGACGGAGGAGGGGGGGGAGGAGACCTCTGTGTGACGGAGGAGGGGGGGGAGGAGACCTCTGTTTGACGGAAGAGGAGGGGGAGGAGACCTCTGTGTGACGGAGGAGGGGGGGAGGAGACCTCTGTGTGACGGAGGAGGGGTGGGAGGAGACCTCTGTGTGACGGAGGAGGGGGGAGGAAACCTCTGTGTGACGGAGGAGGAGGGGTAGGAGACCTCTGTGTGACGGAGGAGACCTCTGTGTGACGGAGGAGAGGGGGAGGAGACCTCTGTGTGACGGAGGAGGAGGGGTAGGAGACCTCTGTGTGACGGAGGAGGGGGAGGAGACCTCTGTGTGACGGAGGAGGGGGGGGAGACCTCTGTGTGACGGAGGAGACCTCTGTTTGACGGAGTAGGGGGGAGGAGACCTCTGTGAGACGGAGGAGGGGGGGGAGGAGACCTCTGTGTGACGGAGGAGGAGGGGAGGAGACCTCTGTGTGAAGGAGGAGGAGGGGGAGGAGACCTCTGTGTGACGGAGGAGGAGGAGGGGGAGGAGACCTCTGTGTGACGGAGGAGGGGGGGAGGAGACCTCTGTGTGACGGAGGGGGGGGAGACCTCTGTGTGACGGAGGAGGGGGGGAGACCTCTGTGTGACGGAGGAGGGGGGGAGGAGAACACTGTGTGACGGAGGAAGGCGAGAGGAGACCTCTGTGTGACGGAGGAAGGGGAGAGGAGACCTCTGTGTGACGGAGGAGGGGGGGGAGACCTCTGTGTGACAGAGGAGGGGGGGAGACCTCTGTGTGACGGAGGAGGGGGGAGACCTCTGTGTGACGGAGGAGGGGGGGAGGAGACCTCTGTGTGACGGAGGAGGGGGGGAGGAGACCTCTGTGTGACGGAGGAGGGGGGGGAGGAGACCTCTGTGTGACGGAGGAGGGGGGGAGGAGACCTCTGTGTGACGGAGGAGGAGGGTGAGGAGACCACTGTGTGACGGAGGAGACCTCTGTGTGACGGAGGAGGGGGGGAGACCTCTGTGTGACGGAGGAGGGGGGGGAGACCTCTGTGTGACGGAGGAGGGGGGGAGGAGACCTCTGTGTGACGGAGGAGGGGGTGGGGGAGACCTCTGTGTGACGGAGGAGGGGGGGAGGAGACCTCTGTGTGACGGAGGAGGGGGGGAGGAAACATCTGTGTGGTGGAGGAGGGGGGGAGTAGATCTCTGTGTGACGGAGGAGGGGGGGAGGATACCTCTGTGTGACGGAGGAGGGGGGTAGGAGACCTGTGTGACGGAGGAGGGGGGGGGAGACATCTGTGTGATGGAGGAGGGGGGGAGGAGACCTCTGTATGACGGAGGAGGGGGGGGAGGAAACCTCTGTGTGACGGAGGAGGGGGGGGAGGAGACCTCTGTGTGACGGAGGAGACCTCTGTGTGACGGAGGAGGAGGGGGAGGAGACCTCTGTGTGACGTAGGAGGGGGGGAAACCTGTGTGACGGAGGAGGAGGGGAGGAGACCTCTGTGTGACGGAGGAGGAGGGGGAGGAGACCTCTGTGTGACGGAGGAGGAGGAGGGGGAGGAGACCTCTGTGTGACGGAGGAGGAGGAGGGGGAGGAGACCTCTGTGTGACGGAGGAGGGGGGGAGACCTCTGTGTGACGGAGGAGACCTCTGTGTGACGGAGTAGGGGGGAGGAGACCTCTGTGAGACGGAGGAGGGGGGGAGGAGACCTCTGTGTGACGGAGGAGGGGGGGAGGAGACCTCTGTGTGACGGAGGAGGGGGGGGGGGGACCTCTGTGTGACGGAGGAGGAGGGGGAGGAGACCTCTGTGTGACGGAGGAGGAGGAGGGGGAGGAGACCTCTGTGTGACGGAGGAGGGGGGGAGGAGACCTCTGTGTGACGTAGGAGGGGGGGGAGGAGACCTCTGTGTGACGGAGGAGGGGGGGGGGGAGACCTCTGTGTGACGGAGGAGGAGGGGGAGGAGACCTCTGTGTGACGGAGGAGGAGGAGGGGGAGGAGACCTCTGTGTGACGGAGGAGGGGGGGAGGAGACCTCTGTGTGACGGAGGGGGGGGAGACCTCTGTGTGACGGAGGAGGGGGGGAGACCTCTGTGTGACGGAGGAGGGGGGGAGAACACTGTGTGACGGAGGAAGGGGGGAGGAGACCTCTGTGTGACGGAGGAGGGGGGGAGACCTCTGTGTGACGGAGGAGGGGGGGAGACCTCTGTGTGACGGAGGAGGGGGGGGAGACCTCTGTGTGACGGAGGAGGGGGGAGGAGACCTCTGTGTGACGGAGGAGGGGGGGGGAGGAGACCTCTGTGACGGAGGAGGGGGGGGAGGAGACCTCTATGTGACGGAGGAGGGGGGGGAGGAGACCTCTGTGTGACGGAGGAGGGGGGGAGGAGACCTCTGTGTGACGGAGGAGGGGGGGGAGACCTCTGTGTGACGGAGGAGACCTCTGTGTGACGGAGTAGGGGGGAGGAGACCTCTGTGTGACGGAGGAGGGGGGGAAGAGACCTCTGTGTGACGGAGGAGGGGGGGAGGAGACCTCTGTGTGACGGAGGAGGGGGGGGAGGAGACCTCTGTTTGACGGAGGAGGAGGGGGAGGAGACCTCTGTGTGACGGAGGAGGAGGGGAGGAGACCTCTGTGTGACGGAGGAGGAGGGGGAGGAGACCTCTGTGTGACGGAGGAGGAGGAGGGGGAGGAGACCTCTGTGTGACGGAGGAGGGGGGGAGGAGACCTCTGTGTGACGGAGGGGGGGAGACCTCTGTGTGACGGAGGAGGGGGGGAGACCTCTGTGTGACGGAGGAGGGGGGAGGAGAACACTGTGTGACGGAGGAAGGGGGGAGGAGACCTCTGTGTGACGGAGGAGGGGGGGGAGACCTCTGTGTGACAGAGGAGGGGGGGGAGACCTCTGTGTGACGGAGGAGGGGGGGAGACCTCTGTGTGACGGAGGAGGGGGGGAGGAGACCTCTGTGTGACGGAGGAGGGGGGGGGAGGAGACCTCTGTGATGGAGGAGGGGGGGGAGGAGACCTCTGTGTGACGGAGGAGGGGGGGAGGAGACCTCTGTGTGACGGAGGAGGGGGGGAGGAGACCTCTGTGTGACGGAGGAGGGGGGGAGGAGACCTCTGTGTGACGGAGGAGGAGGGTGAGGAGACCACTGTGTGACGGAGGAGACCTCTGTGTGACGGAGGAGGGGGGGAGACCTCTGTGTGACGGAGGAGGGGGGGGAGGAGACCTCTGTGTGACGGAGGAGGGGGGGGAGGAGACCTCTGTGTGACGGAGGAGGGGGTGGGGGAGACCTCTGTGTGACGGAGGAGGGGGGGAGGAGACCTCTGTGTGACGGAGGAGGGGGGGAGGAAACCTCTGTGTGGTGGAGGAGGGGGGGAGTAGACCTCTGTGTGACGGAGGAGGGGGGGAGGATACCTCTGTGTGACGGAGGAGGGGGGAGGAGACATCTGTGTGATGGAGGAGGGGGGGAGGAGACCTCTGTATGACGGAGGAGGGGGGGGAGGAAACCTCTGTGTGATGGAGGAGGGGGGGGAGGAGACCTCTGTGTGACGGAGGAGACCTCTGTGTGACGGAGGAGGAGGGGGAGGAGACCTCTGTGTGACGGAGGAGGGGGGGAGGAGACCTCTGTGTGATGGAGGAGGGGGGGAGGAGACCTCTGTGTGACGGAGGAGGGGGGGGAGACCTCTGTGTGACGGAGGAGGAGGGGGAGGAGACCTCTGTGTGACGGAGGAGGGGGGGAGGAGACCTCTGTGTGACGGAGGAGGGGGGGAGACCTCTGTGTGACGGAGGAGACCTCTGTGTGACGGAGTAGGGGGGAGGAGACCTCTGTGAGACGGAGGAGGGGGGGAGGAGACCTCTGTGTGACGGAGGAGGGGGGGGAGGAGACCTCTGTGTGACGGAGGAGGGGGGGAGGAGACCTCTGTGTGACGGAGGAGGGGGGGAGGAGACCTCTGTTTGACGGAGGAGGAGGGGAGGAGACCTCTGTGTGACGGAGGAGGAGGGGGAGGAGACCTCTGTGTGACGGAGGAGGAGGAGGGGGAGGAGACCTCTGTGTGACGGAGGAGGGGGGGAGGAGACCTCTGTGTGACGTAGGAGGGGGGGGAGGAGACCTCTGTGTGACGGAGGAGGGGGGGGAGGAGACCTCTGTGTGACGGAGGAGGAGGGGGAGGAGACCTCTGTGTGACGGAGGGGGAGGAGACCTCTGTGTGACGGAGGAGGGGGGGAGACCTCTGTGTGACGGAGGGGGGGGGAGACCTCTGTGTGACGAAGGAGGGGGGGAGACCTCTGTGTGACGGAGGAGGGGGGGAGGAGAACACTGTGTGACGGAGGAAGGGGGGAGGAGACCTCTGTGTGACGGAGGAGGGGGGGGAGACCTCTGTGTGACGGAGGAGGGGGGGGAGACCTCTGTGTGACGGAGGAGGGGGGGAGACCTCTGTGTGACGGAGGAGGGGGGGAGGAGACCTCTGTGTGACGGAGGAGGGGGGGGGGAGGAGACCTCTGTGACGGAGGAGGGGGGGGAGGAGACCTCTATGTGACGGAGGAGGGGGGGGAGGAGACCTCTGTGTGACGGAGGAGGGGGGGGAGGAGACCTCTGTGTGACGGAGGAGGGGGGGGAGGAGACCTCTGTGTGACGGAGGAGGGGGGTGGAGACCTCTGTGTGACGGAGGAGGGGGGAGGAGACCTCTGTGTGACGGAGGAGGGGGGGAGGAAACCTCTGTGTGACGGAGGAGGGGGGAGGAGACCTCTGTGTGACGGAGATGGGGGGGGAGGAGACCTCTGTGTGACGGAGATGGGGGGGGAGGAGACCTCTGTGTGATGGAGGAGGGGGGAGGAGACATCTGTGTGATGGAGGAGGGGGGGGAGGAGACCTCTGTGTGACAGAGGAGGGGGGGAGGAGACCTCTGTGTGACGGAGGAGGGGGGGAGGAGACCTCTGTGTGACGGAGGAGGGGTGGGAGGAGACCTCTGTGTGACGGAGGAGGGGGGGAGGAGACCTCTGTGTGACGGAGGAGGGGGGGGAGGAGACCTCTGTGTGACGGAGGAGGGGGGGGAGGAGACCTCTGTGTGACGGAGGAGGGGGGAGGAGGAGACCTCTGTGTGATGGAGGAGGGGGGGGAGGAGACCTCTGTGTGACGGAGGAGACCTCTGTGTGACGGAGGAGGAGGGGGAGGAGACCTCTGTGTGACGGAGGAGGGGGGGAGGAGACCTCTGTGTGATGGAGGAGGGGGGGAGGAGACCTCTGTGTGACGGAGGAGGGGGGGGAGACCTCTGTGTGACGTAGGAGGGGGGGAGACCTCTGTGTGACGGAGGAGGAGGGGGAGGAGACCTCTGTGTGACGGAGGAGGGGGGAGGAGACCTCTGTGTGACGGAGGAGGGGGGGAGACCTCTGTGTGACGGAGGAGACCTCTGTGTGACGGAGTAGGGGGGAGGAGACCTCTGTGAGACGGAGGAGGGAGGGAGGAGACCTCTGTGTGACGGAGGAGGGGGGGGAGGAGACCTCTGTGTGACGGAGGAGGGGGGGGAGGAGACCTCTGTGTGACGGAGGAGGGGGGGAGGAGAACTCTGTTTGACGGAGGAGGAGGGGAGGAGACCTCTGTGTGACGGAGGAGGAGGGGGAGGAGACCTCTGTGTGACGGAGGAGGAGGAGGGGGAGGAGACCTCTGTGTGACGGAGGAGGGGGGGAGGAGACCTCTGTGTGACGGAGGAGGGGGGGGAGGAGACCTCTGTGTGACGGAGGAGGGGGGGGAGGAGACCTCTGTGTGACGAAGGAGGAGGGGGAGGAGACCTCTGTGTGACGGAGGGGGAGGAGACCTCTGTGTGACGGAGGAGGGGGGGAGACCTCTGTGTGACGGAGGGGGGGGAGACCTCTGTGTGACGAAGGAGGGGGGGAGACCTCTGTGTGACGGAGGAGGGGGGAGGAGAACACTGTGTGACGGAGGAAGGGGGGAGGAGACCTCTGTGTGACGGAGGAGGGGGGGGAGACCTCTGTGTGACGGAGGAGGGGGGGAGGAGACCTCTGTGTGACGGAGGAGGGGGGTGGAGACCTCTGTGTGACAGGGGAGGGGGGAGGAGACCTCTGTGTGACGGAGGAGGGGGGGAGGAGACCTCTGTGTGACGGAGGAGGGGTGGGAGGAGACCTCTGTGTGACGGAGGAGGGGGGAGGAAACCTCTGTGTGACGGAGGAGGGGGGGGAGGAGACCTGTGTGACGGAGGAGGGGGGGGAGGAGACCTCTGTTTGACGGAGGAGGAGGGGGAGGAGACCTCTGTGTGACGGAGGAGGGGGAGGAGACCTCTGTGTGACGGAGGAGGGGGGGGAGGAGACCTCTGTGTGATGGAGGAGGGGGGGAGGAGACATCTGTGTGACGGAGGAGGGGGGGGGAGGAGACCTCTGTGTGACAGAGGAGGGGGGGAGGAGACCTCTGTGTGACGGAGGAGGGGGGGAGGAGACCTCTGTGTGACGGAGGAGGGGGGGGAGGAGACCTCTGTGTGACGGAGGAGGGGGGGAGGAGACCTCTGTGTGACGGAGGAGGGGGGGAGGAGACCTCTGTGTGACGGAGGAGGGGGGGAGGAGACCTCTGTTTGACGGAGGAGGGGGAGGAGACCTCTGTGTGACGGAGGAGGAGGGGAGGAGACCTCTGTGTGACGGAGGAGGAGGGGGAGGAGACCTCTGTGTGACGGAGGAGGAGGAGGGGGAGGAGACCTCTGTGTGATGGAGGAGGGGGGGAGGAGACCTCTGTGTGACGGAGGGGGGGGGGAGACCTCTGTGTGACGGAGGAGGAGTGGTAGGAGACCTCTGTGTGACGGAGGAGGAGGGGGAGGAGACCTCTGTGTGACGGAGGAGGGGGGGAGGAGACCTCTGTGTGACGGAGGAGGGGGGGAGGAGACCTCTGTGTGACGGAGGAGGGGGGGAGGAGACCTTTGTGTGACGGAGGAGGGGGGGAGGAGACCTCTGTGTGACGGAGGAGGGGGGGGAGGAGACCTCTGTTTGACGGAGGAGGAGGGGGAGGAGACCTCTGTGTGACGGAGGAGGAGGGGAGGAGACCTCTGTGTGACGGAGGAGGAGGGGGAGGAGACCTCTGTGTGACGGAGGAGGAGGGGGAGGAGACCTCTGTGTGACGGAGGAGGGGGGGAGGAGACCTCTATGTGACGGAGGAGGGGGGGAGACCTCTGTGTGACGGAGGAGACCTCTGTGTGACGGAGTAGGGGGGAGGAGACCTCTGTGAGACGGAGGAGGGGGGGGAGAGACCTCTGTGTGACGGAGGGGGGGGGGAGACCTCTGTGTGACGGAGGAGGGGGGGAGGAGAACACTGTGTCATGGAAGAAGGGGGGAGGAGACCTCTGTGTGACGGAGGAGGGGGGGGAGACCTCTGTGTGACGGAGGAGGGGGGAGACCTCTGTGTGACGGAGGAGGGGGGGAGGAGACCTCTGTGTGATGGAGGAGGGGGGGGAGGAGACCTCTGTGACGGAGGAGGGGGGGGAGGAGACCTCTATGTGATGGAGGAGGGGGGGGGAGGAGACCTCTGTGTGACGGAGGAGGGGGGGGAGGAGACCTCTGTGTGACGGAGGAGGGGGGGAGGAGACCTCTGTGTGACGGAGGAGGGGGGTGGAGACCTCTGTGTGACGGAGGAGGGGGGGAGGAGACCTCTCTGTGACGGAGGAGGGGGGGGAGGAGACCTCTGTGTGACGGAGGAGGGGGGGAGGAAACCTCTGTGTGACGGAGGAGGGGGGAGGAGGAGACCTCTGTGTGACGGAGATGGGGGGGAGGAGACCTCTGTGTGATGGAGGAGGGGGGGAGGAGACATCTGTGTGATGTAGGAGGGGGGGAGGAGACCTCTGTGTGACAGAGGAGGGGGGGAGGAGACCTCTGTGTGACGGAGGAGGGGGGGAGGAGACCTCTGTGTGACTGAGGAGGGGTGGGAGGAGACCTCTGTATGATGGAGGAGGGGGGAGGAAACCTATGTGTGACGGAGGAGGGGGGGAGGAGACCTCTGTGTGACGGAGGAGACCTCTGTGTGACGGAGGAGAGGGGGAGGAGACCTCTGTGTGACGGAGGAGAGGGGGAGGAGACCTCTGTGTGACGGAGGAGGTGGGAGGAGACCTCTGTGTGACGGAGGAGGAGGGGGAGGAGACCTCTGTGTGACGGAGGAGGGGGGGAGGAGACGTCTGTGTGACGGAGGAGGGGGGGGAGGATACCTCTGTGTGACGGAGGACGGGGGGGGAGGAGACGTCTGTGTGACGGAGGAGGGGGGGAGGAGACCTCTGTGTGACGGAGGACGGGGGGGAGGAGACCTCTGTGTGACGGAGGAGGGGGGGGAGGAGACCTCTGTTTGACGGAGGAGGGGGAGGAGACCTCTGTGTGACGGAGGAGGAGGGGAGGAGACCTCTGTGTGACGGAGGAGGAGGGGGAGGAGACCTCTGTGTGACGGAGGAGGAGGAGGGGGAGGAGACCTCTGTGTGACGGAGGAGGGGGGGAGGAGACCTCTGTGTGACGGAGGGGGGGGGGGAGACCTCTGTGTGACGGAGGAGGGGGGGAGGAGACCTCTGTGTGACGGGAGGAGGGGGGAGGAGACCTCTGTGTGACGGAGGAGGGGGAGGAGACCTCTGTGTGACGGAGGAGGGGGGGAGGAGACCTCTGTGTGACGGAGGAGGGGGGAGGAGACCTCTGTGTGACGGAGGGGGGGGGAGAATTCTGTGTGACGGAGGAGGGGGGGAGACCTCTGTGTGACGGAGGAGGGGGGGAGGAGAACACTGTGTGACGGAGGAAGGGGGGAGGAGACCACTGTGTGACGGAGGAGGGGGGGAGACCTCTGTGTGACGGAGGAGGGGGGGAGGAGACCTCTGTGTGACGGAGAAGGGGGGGGGAGGAGACCTCTGTGATGGAGGAGGGGGGGGAGGAGACCTCTGTGTGACGGAGGAGGGGGGGGAGGAGACCTCTGTGTGACGGAGGAGGGGGGGAGGAGACCTCTGTGTGACGGAGGAGGGGGGGAGGAGAATACTGTGTGACGGAGGAAGGGGGGATGAGACCTCTGAGACGGAGGAGGGGGGGAGGAGACCTCTGTGTGACGGAGGAGGGGGGGGAGGAGACCTCTGTGTGACGGAGGAGGGGGGGGAGGAGACCTCTGTGTGACGGAGGAGGGGGGGAGGAGACCTCTGTGTGACGGAGGAGGGGGGGAGACCTCTGTGTGACGGAGGAGACCTCTGTGTGACGGAGTAGGGGCGAGGAGACCTCTGTGAGACGGAGGAGGGGGGGAGGAGACCTCTGTGTGACGGAGGAGGGGGGGAGGAGACCTCTGTGTGACGGAGGAGGGGGGGGAGGAGACCTCTGTGTGACGGAGGAGGGGGGGGGAGGAGACCTCTGTTTGACGGAGCAGGAGGGGGAGGAGACCTCTGTGTGACGGAGGAGGAGGGGAGGAGACCTCTGTGTGACGGAGGAGGGGGAGGAGACCTCTGTGTGACGGAGGGGAGGGGGGAGGAGACCTCTGTGTGACGGAGGAGGGGGGGGAGGAGACCTCTGTGTGACGGAGGAGGGGGGGGATGAGACCTCTGTGTGACGGAGGAGGGGGGGAGGAGACCTCTGCTTAACGGAGGAGGGGGGAGGAGACCTCTGTGAGACGGAGGAGGGGGGAGGAGACCTCTGTGTGACGGAGGAGGGGGGGAGGAGACCTCTGTGTGACGGAGGAGGGGGGGAGGAGACCTCTGTGTGACGGAGGAGGGGGGGGAGGAGACCTCTGTGTGACGGAGGAGGGGGGGGAGGAGGCCTCTGTTTGACGGAGGAGGAGGGGGAGGAGAACACTGTGTGACGGAGGAAGGGGGGAGGAGACCACTGTGTGACGGAGGAGGGGGGGAGACCTCTGTGTGACGGAGGAGGGGGGGAGGAGACCTCTGTGTGACGGAGAAGGGGGGGGGAGGAGACCTCTGTGATGGAGGAGGGGGGGGGAGGAGACCTCTGTGTGACGGAGGAGGGGGGGGAGGAGACCACTGTGTGACGGAGGAGGGGGGGGAGGAGACCTCTGTGTGACGGAGGAGGGGGGGAGGAGAATACTGTGTGACGGAGGAAGGGGGGATGAGACCTCTGAGACGGAGGAGGGGGGGAGGAGACCTCTGTGTGACGGAGGAGGGGGGGGAGGAGACCTCTGTGTGACGGAGGAGGGGGGGGAGGAGACCTCTGTGTGACGGAGGAGGGGGGGGAGGAGACCTCTGTGTGACGGAGGAGGGGGGGAGGAGACCTCTGTGTGACGGAGGAGGGGGGGAGACCTCTGTGTGACGGAGGAGACCTCTGTGTGACGGAGTAGGGGCGAGGAGACCTCTGTGAGACGGAGGAGGGGGGGAGGAGACCTCTGTGTGACGGAGGAGGGGGGGAGGAGACCTCTGTGTGACGGAGGAGGGGGGGGAGGAGACCTCTGTGTGACGGAGGAGGGGGGGGAGGAGACCTCTGTTTGACGGAGCAGGAGGGGGAGGAGACCTCTGTGTGACGGAGGAGGGGAGGAGACCTCTGTGTGACGGAGGAGGGGGAGGAGACCTCTGTGTGACGGAGGAGGGGGGGAGGAGACCTCTGTGTGACGGAGGAGGGGGGGGAGGAGACCTCTGTGTGACGGAGGAGGGGGGGATGAGACCTCTGTGTGACGGAGGAGGGGGGGGAGGAGACCTCTGCTTAACGGAGGAGGGGGGAGGAGACCTCTGTGAGACGGAGGAGGGGGGAGGAGACCTCTGTGTGACGGAGGAGGGGGGGAGGAGACCTCTGTGTGACGGAGGAGGGGGGGAGGAGACCTCTGTGTGACGGAGGAGGGGGGGGAGGAGACCTCTGTGTGACGGAGGAGGGGGGGGAGGAGGCCTCTGTTTGACGGAGGAGGAGGGGGAGGAGACCTCTGTGTGACGGAGGAGGAGGGGAGGAGACTTCTGTGTGACGGAGGAGGAGGGGGAGGAGACCTCTGTGTGACGGAGGAGGGGGAGGAGACCTCTGTGTGACGGAGGAGGGGGGGGAGGAGACCTCTGTGTGACGGAGGAGGGGGGGGAGACCTCTGTGTGACGGAGGAGACCTCTGTGTGACGGAGGGGGGGGGAGACCTCTGTGTGACGGAGGAGGGGGGGAGGAGACCTCTGTGTGACGGAGGAGGAGGGGGAGGAGACCTCTGTGTGACGGAGGAGGAGGGGGAGGAGACCTCTGTGTGACGGAGGAGGGGGGGAGGAGACCTCTGTGTGACGGAGGAGGGGGGGAGACCTCTGTGTGATGGAGGAGACCTCTGTGTGACGGAGGAGAGGGGGAGGAGACCTCTGTGTGACGGAGGAGGTGGGAGGAGACCTCTGTGTGACGGAGGAGGAGTGGTAGGAGACCTCTGTGTGACGGAGGAGGGGGGGAGGAGACCTCTGTGTGACGGAGGAGGGGGGGAGGAGACCTCTGTGTGACGGAGGAGGGGGGGGAGGAGACCTCTGTGTGATGGAGGAGGGGGGGGAGGAGACCTCTGTTTGACGGAGGAGGAGGGGGAGGAGACCTCTGTGTGACGGAGGAGGGGGGGAGGAAACCTCTGTGTGACGGAGGAGGAGGGGAGGAGACCTCTGTGTGACGGAGGAGGAGGGGGAGGAGACCTCTGTGTGACGGAGGAGGAGGAGGAGACCTCTGTGTGACGGAGGAGGGGGGGAGGAGACCTCTGTGTGATGGAGGAGGGGGGGAGGAGACATCTGTGTGATGTAGGAGGGGGGGGAGGAGACCTCTGTGTGACGGAGGAGGGGGGGAGGAGACCTCTGTGTGACGGAGGGGGGGGGGAGACCTCTGTGTGACGGAGGAGGGGGGGAGGAGACCTCTGTGTGATGGAGGAGGGGGGGATGAGACCTATGTGTGACGGAGGAGGGGTGGGAGGAGACCTCTGTATGACGGAGGAGGGGGGAGGAAACCTATGTGTGACGGAGGAGGGGGGGAGGAGACCTCTGTGTGACGGAGGAGACCTCTGTGTGACGGAGGAGAGGGGGAGGAGACCTCTGTGTGACGGAGGAGGAGGGGGAGGAGACCTCTGTGTGACGGAGGAGGGGGGGGAGGAGACGTCTGTGTGACGGAGGAGGGGGGGGAGGAGACCTCTGTGTGACGGAGGAGGGGGGAGGAGACCTCTGTGTGACGGAGGACGGGGGGGAGGAGACCTCTGTGTGACGGAGGAGGGGGGGGAGGAGACCTCTGTTTGACGGAGGAGGGGGAGGAGACCTCTGTGTGACGGAGGAGGAGGGGAGGAGACCTCTGTGTGACGGAGGAGGAGGGGGAGGAGACCTCTGTGTGACGGAGGAGGGGGGGAGGAGAACACTGTGTGACGGAGGAAGGGGGGAGGAGACCACTGTGTGACGGAGGAGGGGGGGAGACCTCTGTGTGACGGAGGAGGGGGGGAGGAGACCTCTGTGTGACGGAGAAGGGGGGGGAGGAGACCTCTGTGATGGAGGAGGGGGGGGAGGAGACCTCTGTGTGACGGAGGAGGGGGGGGAGGAGACCTCTGTGTGACGGAGGAGGGGGGGAGGAGACCTCTGTGTGACGGAGGAGGGGGGGAGGAGAATACTGTGTGACGGAGGAAGGGGGGATGAGACCTCTGAGACGGAGGAGGGGGGGAGGAGACCTCTGTGTGACGGAGGAGGGGGGGGAGGAGACCTCTGTGTGACGGAGGAGGGGGGGGAGGAGACCTCTGTGTGACGGAGGAGGGGGGGAGGAGACCTCTGTGTGACGGAGGAGGGGGGGAGACCTCTGTGTGACGGAGGAGACCTCTGTGTGACGGAGTAGGGGCGAGGAGACCTCTGTGAGACGGAGGAGGGGGGGAGGAGACCTCTGTGTGACGGAGGAGGGGGGGAGGAGACCTCTGTGTGACGGAGGAGGGGGGGGAGGAGACCTCTGTGTGACGGAGGAGGGGGGGGGAGGAGACCTCTGTTTGACGGAGCAGGAGGGGGAGGAGACCTCTGTGTGACGGAGGAGGAGGGGAGGAGACCTCTGTGTGACGGAGGAGGGGGAGGAGACCTCTGTGTGACGGAGGAGGGGGGGAGGAGACCTCTGTGTGACGGAGGAGGGGGGGGAGGAGACCTCTGTGTGACGGAGGAGGGGGGGATGAGACCTCTGTGTGACGGAGGAGGGGGGGAGGAGACCTCTGCTTAACGGAGGAGGGGGGAGGAGACCTCTGTGAGACGGAGGAGGGGGGAGGAGACCTCTGTGTGACGGAGGAGGGGGGGAGGAGACCTCTGTGTGACGGAGGAGGGGGGGAGGAGACCTCTGTGTGACGGAGGAGGGGGGGGAGGAGACCTCTGTGTGACGGAGGAGGGGGGGGAGGAGGCCTCTGTTTGACGGAGGAGGAGGGGGAGGAGAACACTGTGTGACGGAGGAAGGGGGGAGGAGACCACTGTGTGACGGAGGAGGGGGGGAGACCTCTGTGTGACGGAGGAGGGGGGGAGGAGACCTCTGTGTGACGGAGAAGGGGGGGGGAGGAGACCTCTGTGATGGAGGAGGGGGGGGAGGAGACCTCTGTGTGACGGAGGAGGGGGGGGAGGAGACCACTGTGTGACGGAGGAGGGGGGGGAGGAGACCTCTGTGTGACGGAGGAGGGGGGGAGGAGAATACTGTGTGACGGAGGAAGGGGGGATGAGACCTCTGAGACGGAGGAGGGGGGGAGGAGACCTCTGTGTGACGGAGGAGGGGGGGGAGGAGACCTCTGTGTGACGGAGGAGGGGGGGGAGGAGACCTCTGTGTGACGGAGGAGGGGGGGGAGGAGACCTCTGTGTGACGGAGGAGGGGGGGAGGAGACCTCTGTGTGACGGAGGAGGGGGGGAGACCTCTGTGTGACGGAGGAGACCTCTGTGTGACGGAGTAGGGGCGAGGAGACCTCTGTGAGACGGAGGAGGGGGGGAGGAGACCTCTGTGTGACGGAGGAGGGGGGGAGGAGACCTCTGTGTGACGGAGGAGGGGGGGGAGGAGACCTCTGTGTGACGGAGGAGGGGGGGGAGGAGACCTCTGTTTGACGGAGCAGGAGGGGGAGGAGACCTCTGTGTGACGGAGGAGGGGAGGAGACCTCTGTGTGACGGAGGAGGGGGAGGAGACCTCTGTGTGACGGAGGAGGGGGGGAGGAGACCTCTGTGTGACGGAGGAGGGGGGGGAGGAGACCTCTGTGTGACGGAGGAGGGGGGGATGAGACCTCTGTGTGACGGAGGAGGGGGGGGAGGAGACCTCTGCTTAACGGAGGAGGGGGGAGGAGACCTCTGTGAGACGGAGGAGGGGGGAGGAGACCTCTGTGTGACGGAGGAGGGGGGGAGGAGACCTCTGTGTGACGGAGGAGGGGGGGAGGAGACCTCTGTGTGACGGAGGAGGGGGGGGAGGAGACCTCTGTGTGACGGAGGAGGGGGGGGAGGAGGCCTCTGTTTGACGGAGGAGGAGGGGGAGGAGACCTCTGTGTGACGGAGGAGGAGGGGAGGAGACTTCTGTGTGACGGAGGAGGAGGGGGAGGAGACCTCTGTGTGACGGAGGAGGGGGAGGAGACCTCTGTGTGACGGAGGAGGGGGGGAGGAGACCTCTGTGTGACGGAGGAGGGGGGGGGAGACCTCTGTGTGACGGAGGAGACCTCTGTGTGACGGAGGGGGGGGGAGACCTCTGTGTGACGGAGGAGGGGGGGAGGAGACCTCTGTGTGACGGAGGAGGAGGGGGAGGAGACCTCTGTGTGACGGAGGAGGAGGGGGAGGAGACCTCTGTGTGACGGAGGAGGGGGGGAGGAGACCTCTGTGTGACGGAGGAGGGGGGGAGACCTCTGTGTGATGGAGGAGACCTCTGTGTGACGGAGGAGAGGGGGAGGAGACCTCTGTGTGACGGAGGAGGTGGGAGGAGACCTCTGTGTGACGGAGGAGGAGTGGTAGGAGACCTCTGTGTGACGGAGGAGGGGGGGAGGAGACCTCTGTGTGACGGAGGAGGGGGGGAGGAGACCTCTGTGTGACGGAGGAGGGGGGGGAGGAGACCTCTGTGTGATGGAGGAGGGGGGGGAGGAGACCTCTGTTTGACGGAGGAGGAGGGGGAGGAGACCTCTGTGTGACGGAGGAGGGGGGGAGGAAACCTCTGTGTGACGGAGGAGGAGGGGAGGAGACCTCTGTGTGACGGAGGAGGAGGGGGAGGAGACCTCTGTGTGACGGAGGAGGAGGAGGAGACCTCTGTGTGACGGAGGAGGGGGGGAGGAGACCTCTGTGTGATGGAGGAGGGGGGGAGGAGACATCTGTGTGATGTAGGAGGGGGGGGAGGAGACCTCTGTGTGACGGAGGAGGGGGGGAGGAGACCTCTGTGTGACGGAGGGGGGGGGGAGACCTCTGTGTGACGGAGGAGGGGGGGAGGAGACCTCTGTGTGATGGAGGAGGGGGGGATGAGACCTATGTGTGACGGAGGAGGGGTGGGAGGAGACCTCTGTATGACGGAGGAGGGGGGAGGAAACCTATGTGTGACGGAGGAGGGGGGGAGGAGACCTCTGTGTGACGGAGGAGACCTCTGTGTGACGGAGGAGAGGGGGAGGAGACCTCTGTGTGACGGAGGAGGAGGGGGAGGAGACCTCTGTGTGACGGAGGAGGGGGGGGAGGAGACGTCTGTGTGACGGAGGAGGGGGGGGAGGAGACCTCTGTGTGACGGAGGAGGGGGGGAGGAGACCTCTGTGTGACGGAGGACGGGGGGGAGGAGACCTCTGTGTGACGGAGGAGGGGGGGGAGGAGACCTCTGTTTGACGGAGGAGGGGGAGGAGACCTCTGTGTGACGGAGGAGGAGGGGAGGAGACCTCTGTGTGACGGAGGAGGAGGGGGAGGAGACCTCTGTGTGACGGAGGAGGAGGAGGGGGAGGAGACCTCTGTGTGACGGAGGAGGGGGGGAGGAGACCTCTGTGTGACGGAGGGGGGGGGGGAGACCTCTGTGTGACGGAGGAGGGGGGGAGGAGACCTCTGTGTGACGGAGGAGGAGGGGGAGGAGACCTCTGTGTGACGGAGGAGGAGGGGGAGGAGACCTCTGTGTGACGGAGGAGGGGGGGAGGAGACCTCTGTGTGACGGAGGAGGGGGGAGGAGACCTCTGTGTGACGGAGGGGGGGGGAGAATTCTGTGTGACGGAGGAGGGGGGGAGGAGAACACTGTGTGACGGAGGAAGGGGGGAGGAGACCACTGTGTGACGGAGGAGGGGGGGAGACCTCTGTGTGACGGAGGAGGGGGGGAGGAGACCTCTGTGTGACGGAGAAGGGGGGGGGAGGAGACCTCTGTGATGGAGGAGGGGGGGGAGGAGACCTCTGTGTGACGGAGGAGGGGGGGGAGGAGACCTCTGTGTGACGGAGGAGGGGGGGGGAGGAGACCTCTGTGTGACGGAGGAGGGGGGGAGGAGAATACTGTGTGACGGAGGAAGGGGGGATGAGACCTCTGAGACGGAGGAGGGGGGGAGGAGACCTCTGTGTGACGGAGGAGGGGGGGGAGGAGACCTCTGTGTGACGGAGGAGGGGGGGGGAGGAGACCTCTGTGTGACGGAGGAGGGGGGGAGGAGACCTCTGTGTGACGGAGGAGGGGGGGAGACCTCTGTGTGACGGAGAAGACCTCTGTGTGACGGAGTAGGGGCGAGGAGACCTCTGTGAGACGGAGGAGGGGGGGAGGAGACCTCTGTGTGACGGAGGAGGGGGGGAGGAGACCTCTGTGTGACGGAGGAGGGGGGGGAGGAGACCTCTGTGTGACGGAGGAGGGGGGGGAGGAGACCTCTGTTTGACGGAGCAGGAGGGGGAGGAGACCTCTGTGTGACGGAGGAGGAGGGGAGGAGACCTCTGTGTGACGGAGGAGGGGGAGGAGACCTCTGTGTGACGGAGGAGGGGGGGAGGAGACCTCTGTGTGACGGAGGAGGGGGGGGAGGAGACCTCTGTGTGACGGAGGAGGGGGGGATGAGACCTCTGTGTGACGGAGGAGGGGGGGGAGGAGACCTCTGCTTAACGGAGGAGGGGGGAGGAGACCTCTGCTTAACGGAGGAGGGGGGAGGAGACCTCTGTGTGACGGAGGAGGGGGGGAGGAGACCTCTGTGTGACGGAGGAGGGGGGGAGGAGACCTCTGTGTGACGGAGGAGGGGGGGAGGAGACCTCTGTGTGACGGAGGAGGGGGGGGAGGAGACCTCTGTGTGACGGAGGAGGGGGGGGAGGAGGCCTCTGTTTGACGGAGGAGGAGGGGGAGGAGAACACTGTGTGACGGAGGAAGGGGGGAGGAGACCACTGTGTGACGGAGGAGGGGGGGAGACCTCTGTGTGACGGAGGAGGGGGGGAGGAGACCTCTGTGTGACGGAGAAGGGGGGGGGAGGAGACCTCTGTGATGGAGGAGGGGGGGGAGGAGACCTCTGTGTGACGGAGGAGGGGGGGGAGGAGACCTCTGTGTGACGGAGGAGGGGGGGAGGAGAATACTGTGTGACGGAGGAAGGGGGGATGAGACCTCTGAGACGGAGGAGGGGGGGAGGAGACCTCTGTGTGACGGAGGAGGGGGGGGAGGAGACCTCTGTGTGACGGAGGAGGGGGGGGAGGAGACCTCTGTGTGACGGAGGAGGGGGGGGAGGAGACCTCTGTGTGACGGAGGAGGGGGGGAGGAGACCTCTGTGTGACGGAGGAGGGGGGGAGACCTCTGTGTGACGGAGGAGACCTCTGTGTGACGGAGTAGGGGCGAGGAGACCTCTGTGAGACGGAGGAGGGGGGGAGGAGACCTCTGTGTGACGGAGGAGGGGGGGAGGAGACCTCTGTGTGACGGAGGAGGGGGGGGAGGAGACCTCTGTGTGACGGAGGAGGGGGGGAGGAGACCTCTGTTTGACGGAGCAGGAGGGGGAGGAGACCTCTGTGTGACGGAGGAGGGGAGGAGACCTCTGTGTGACGGAGGAGGGGGAGGAGACCTCTGTGTGACGGAGGAGGGGGGGAGGAGACCTCTGTGTGACGGAGGAGGGGGGGGAGGAGACCTCTGTGTGACGGAGGAGGGGGGGATGAGACCTCTGTGTGACGGAGGAGGGGGGGGAGGAGACCTCTGCTTAACGGAGGAGGGGGGAGGAGACCTCTGTGAGACGGAGGAGGGGGGAGGAGACCTCTGTGTGACGGAGGAGGGGGGGAGGAGACCTCTGTGTGACGGAGGAGGGGGGGAGGAGACCTCTGTGTGACGGAGGAGGGGGGGGAGGAGACCTCTGTGTGACGGAGGAGGGGGGGGAGGAGGCCTCTGTTTGACGGAGGAGGAGGGGGAGGAGACCTCTGTGTGACGGAGCAGGAGGGGAGGAGACTTCTGTGTGACGGAGGAGGAGGGGGAGGAGACCTCTGTGTGACGGAGGAGGGGGAGGAGACCTCTGTGTGACGGAGGAGGGGGGGAGGAGACCTCTGTGTGACGGAGGAGGGGGGGGGAGACCTCTGTGTGACGGAGGAGACCTCTGTGTGACGGAGGGGGGGGGAGACCTCTGTGTGACGGAGGAGGGGGGGAGGAGACCTCTGTGTGACGGAGGAGGAGGGGGAGGAGACCTCTGTGTGACGGAGGAGGAGGGGGAGGAGACCTCTGTGTGACGGAGGAGGGGGGGAGGAGACCTCTGTGTGACGGAGGAGGGGGGGAGACCTCTGTGTGATGGAGGAGACCTCTGTGTGACGGAGGAGAGGGGGAGGAGACCTCTGTGTGACGGAGGAGGTGGGAGGAGACCTCTGTGTGACGGAGGAGGAGTGGTAGGAGACCTCTGTGTGACGGAGGAGGGGGGGAGGAGACCTCTGTGTGACGGAAGGGAGGGGGGGGGGAGGAGACCTCTGTGTGACGGAGGAGGGGGGGGAGGAGACCTCTGTGTGACGGAGGAGGGGGGGGAGGAGACCTCTGTTTGACGGAGGAGGAGGGGGAGGAGACCTCTGTGTGACGGAGGAGGGGGGGAGGAAACCTCTGTGTGACGGAGGAGGAGGGGAGGAGACCTCTGTGTGACGGAGGAGGAGGGGGAGGAGACCTCTGTGTGACGGAGGAGGAGGAGGAGACCTCTGTGTGACGGAGGAGGGGGGGAGGAGACCTCTGTGTGATGGAGGAGGGGGGGAGGAGACATCTGTGTGATGTAGGAGGGGGGGGAGGAGACCTCTGTGTGACAGAGGAGGGGGGGAGGAGACCTCTGTGTGATGGAGGAGGGGGGGATGAGACCTATGTGTGACGGAGGAGGGGTGGGAGGAGACCTCTGTATGACGGAGGAGGGGGGAGGAAACCTATGTGTGACGGAGGAGGGGGGGAGGAGACCTCTGTGTGACGGAGGAGACCTCTGTGTGACGGAGGAGAGGGGGAGGAGACCTCTGTGTGACGGAGGAGGGGGAGGAGACCTCTGTGTGATGGAGGAGGGGGGGAGGAGACCTCTGTGTGACGGAGGAGGGGGGGAGGCGACCTCTGTGTGACGGAGGAGGGGGGGAGGAGACCTCTGTGTGACGGAGGAGGGGGGGGAGGAGACCTCTGTGTGACGGAGGATGGGGGGGAGGAGACCTCTGTTTGACGGAGGAGGGGGAGGAGACCTCTGTGTGACGGAGGAGGAGGGGAGGAGACCTCTATGTGACTGAGGAGGAGGGGGAGGAGACCTCTGTGTGACAGAGGAGGAGGAGGGGGAGGAGACCTCTGTGTGACGGAGGAGGGGGGGAGGAGACCTCTGTGTGACGGAGGAGGGGGGGGGAGACTTCTGTGTGATGGAGGAGACCTCTGTGTGACGGAGGAGACCTCTGTGTGACGGAGTAGGGGGGAGGAGACCTCTGTGAGATGGAGGAGGGGGGGAGGAGACCTCTGTGTGACGGAGGAGGGGGGGAGGAGACCTCTGTGTGACGGAGGAGGGGGGGGAGGAGACCTCTGTGTGACGGAGGACGGGGGGGAGGAGACCTCTGTGTGATGGAGGAGGGGGGGGAGGAGACCTCTGTTTGACGGAGGAGGGGGAGGAGACCTCTGTGTGACGGAGGAGGAGGGGAGGAGACCTCTGTGTGACGGAGGAGGAGGGGGAGGAGACCTCTGTGTGACGGAGGAGGAGGAGGGGGAGGAGACCTCTGTATGACGGAGGAGGGGGGGGAGGAAACCTCTGTGTGATGGAGGAGGGGGGGGAGGAGACCTCTGTGTGACGGAGGAGACCTCTGTGTGACGGAGGAGGAGGGGGAGGAGACCTCTGTGTGACGGAGGAGGGGGGAGGAGACCTCTGTGTGACGTAGGAGGGGGGGAGACCTCTGTGTGACGGAGGAGGAGGGGGAGGAGACCTCTGTGTGACGGAGGAGGGGGGGAGGAGACCTCTGTGTGACGGAGGAGGGGGGGAGACCTCTGTGTGACGGAGGAGACCTCTGTGTGACGGAGTAGGGGGGAGGAGACCTCTGTGAGACGGAGGAGGGGGGGGAGGAGACCTCTGTGTGACGGAGGAGGGGGGGGGAGACCTCTGTGTGACGGAGGAGGGGGGGAGGAGACCTCTGTGTGACGGAGGAGGGGGGGAGGAGACCTCTGTTTGACGGAGGAGGAGGGGAGGAGACCTCTGTGTGACGGAGGAGGAGGGGGAGGAGACCTCTGTGTGACGGAGGAGGAGGAGGGGGAGGAGACCTCTGTGTGACGGAGGAGGGGGGGAGGAGACCTCTGTGTGACGTAGGAGGGGGGGGAGGAGACCTCTGTGTGACGGAGGAGGGGGGGGAGGAGACCTCTGTGTGACGGAGGAGGAGGGGGAGGAGACCTCTGTGTGACGGAGGGGGAGGAGACCTCTGTGTGACGGAGGAGGGGGGGAGACCTCTGTGTGACGGAGGGGGGGGGAGACCTCTGTGTGACGAAGGAGGGGGGGAGACCTCTGTGTGACGGAGGAGGGGGGGAGGAGAACACTGTGTGACGGAGGAAGGGGGGAGGAGACCTCTGTGTGACGGAGGAGGGGGGGGAGACCTCTGTGTGACGGAGGAGGGGGGGGAGACCTCTGTGTGACGGAGGAGGGGGGGGAGACCTCTGTGTGACGGAGGAGGGGGGGAGGAGACCTCTGTGTGACGGAGGAGGGGGGGGGGAGGAGACCTCTGTGACGGAGGAGGGGGGGGAGGAGACCTCTATGTGACGGAGGAGGGGGGGGAGGAGACCTCTGTGTGACGGAGGAGGGGGGGGAGGAGACCTCTGTGTGACGGAGGAGGGGGGGAGGAGACCTCTGTGTGACGGAGGAGGGGGGTGGAGACCTCTGTGTGACGGAGGAGGGGGGAGGAGACCTCTGTGTGACGGAGGAGGGGGGGAGGAAACCTCTGTGTGACGGAGGAGGGGGGAGGAGACCTCTGTGTGACGGAGATGGGGGGGGAGGAGACCTCTGTGTGATGGAGGAGGGGGGGAGGAGACATCTGTGTGATGGAGGAGGGGGGGGAGGAGACCTCTGTGTGACAGAGGAGGGGGGGGAGGAGACCTCTGTGTGACGGAGGAGGGGGGGAGGAGACCTCTGTGTGACGGAGGAGGGGTGGGAGGAGACCTCTGTGTGACGGAGGAGGGGGGAGGAAACCTCTGTGTGACGGAGGAGGGGGGGAGGAGACCTCTGTGTGACGGAGGAGGGGGGGGAGGAGACCTCTGTTTGACGGAGGAGGAGGGGGAGGAGACCTCTGTGTGACGGAGGAGGGGGAGGAGACCTCTGTGTGACGGAGGAGGGGGGGGAGGAGACCTCTGTGTGACGGAGGAGGGGGGGAGACCTCTGTGTGACGGAGGAGACCTCTGTGTGACGGAGTAGGGGGGAGGAGACCTCTGTGAGACGGAGGAGGGGGGAGGAGACCTCTGTGTGACGGAGGAGGGGGGGGGAGGAGACCTCTGTGTGACGGAGGAGGGGGGAGGAGGAGACCTCTGTGTGACGGAGATGTGGGGGGGGAGGAGACCTCTGTGTGATGGAGGAGGGGGGGGAGGAGACATCTGTGTGACGGAGGAGGGGGGGGGGAGGAGACCTCTGTGTGACAGAGGAGGGGGGGAGGAGACCTCTGTGTGACGGAGGAGGGGGGGAGGAGACCTCTGTGTGACGGAGGAGGGGGGGGAGGAGACCTCTGTGTGACGGAGGAGGGGGGGAGGAGACCTCTGTGTGACGGAGGAGGGGGGGAGGAGACCTCTGTGTGACGGAGGAGGGGGGGAGGAGACCTCTGTTTGACGGAGGAGGGGGGAGGAGACCTCTGTGTGACGGAGGAGGAGGGGGAGGAGACCTCTGTGTGACGGAGGAGGAGGGGGAGGAGACCTCTGTGTGACGGAGGAGGAGGGGGAGGAGACCTCTGTGTGACGGAGGAGGGGGGGAGGAGACCTCTGTGTGACGGAGGGGGGGGGAGACCTCTGTGTGACGGAGGAGGAGTGGTAGGAGACCTCTGTGTGACGGAGGAGGAGGGGGAGGAGACCTCTGTGTGACGGAGGAGGGGGGGAGGAGACCTCTGTGTGACGGAGGAGGGGGGGAGGAGACCTCTGTGTGACGGAGGAGGGGGGGAGGAGACCTTTGTGTGACGGAGGAGGGGGGAGGAGACCTCTGTGTGACGGAGGAGGGGGGGGAGGAGACCTCTGTTTGACGGAGGAGGAGGGGGAGGAGACCTCTGTGTGACGGAGGAGGAGGGGGAGGAGACCTCTGTGTGACGGAGGAGGAGGGGGAGGAGACCTCTGTGTGACGGAGGAGGAGGGGGAGGAGACCTCTGTGTGACGGAGGAGGAGGGGGAGGAGACCTCTGTGTGACGGAGGAGGGGGGGAGGAGACCTCTATGTGACGGAGGAGGGGGGGAGACCTCTGTGTGACGGAGGAGACCTCTGTGTGACGGAGTAGGGGGGAGGAGACCTCTGTGTGATGGAGTAGGGGGGAGGAGACCTCTGTGAGACGGAGGAGGGGGGGGAGAGACCTCTGTGTGACGGAGGGGGGGGGGGAGACCTCTGTGTGACGGAGGAGGGGGGGAGGAGAACACTGTGTCATGGAAGAAGGGGGGAGGAGACCTCTGTGTGACGGAGGAGGGGGGGGAGACCTCTGTGTGACGGAGGAGGGGGGGAGACCTCTGTGTGAACGGAGGAGGGGGGGAGGAGACCTCTGTGTGATGGAGGGGAGGAGACCTCTGTGTGATGGAGGAGGGGGGGGAGGAGACCTCTGTGACGGAGGAGGGGGGGGGAGGAGACCTCTATGTGACGGAGGAGGGGGGGGAGGAGACCTCTGTGTGACGGAGGAGGGGGGGGAGGAGACCTCTGTGTGACGGAGGAGGGGGGGAGGAGACCTCTGTGTGACGGAGGAGGGGGGTGGAGACCTCTGTGTGACGGAGGAGGGGGGGAGAGGAGACCTCTCTGTGACGGAGGAGGGGGGGGGAGGAGACCTCTGTGTGACGGAGGGGGAGGAGACCTCTGTGTGACGGAGGAGGGGGGGAGGAGACATCTGTGTGATGTAGGAGGGGGGAGGAGACCTCTGTGTGACAGAGGAGGGGGGGAGGAGACCTCTGTGTGACGGAGGAGGGGGGGAGGAGACCTCTGTGTGACTGAGGAGGGGTGGGAGGAGACCTCTGTATGATGGATGAGGGGGGAGGAAACCTATGTGTGACGGAGGAGGGGGGGAGGAGACCTCTGTGTGACGGAGGAGACCTCTGTGTGATGGAGGAGAGGGGGAGGAGACCGCTGTGTGACGGAGGAGAGGGGGAGGAGACCTCTGTGTGACGGAGGAGGTGGGAGGAGACCTCTGTGTGACGGAGGAAGAGGGGGAGGAGACCTCTGTGTGACGGAGGAGGGGGGGGGAGGAGACGTCTGTGTGACGGAGGAGGGGGGGGAGGAGACCTCTGTGTGACGGAGGACGGGGGGGAGGAGACGTCTGTGTGACGGAGGAGGGGGGTAGGAGACCTCTGTGTGACGGAGGACGGGGGGGAGGAGACCTCTGTGTGACGGAGGAGGGGGGGAGGAGACCTCTGTTTGACGGAGGAGGGGGAGGAGACCTCTGTGTGACGGAGGAGGAGGGGAGGAGACCTCTGTGTGACGGAGGAGGAGGGGGAGGAGACCTCTGTGTGACGGAGGAGGAGGAGGGGGAGGAGACCTCTGTGTGACGGAGGAGGGGGGGGAGGAGACCTCTGTGTGACGGAGGGGGGGGGGGAGACCTCTGTGTGACGGAGGAGGGGGGGAGGAGACCTCTGTGTGACGGAGGAGGAGGGGGAGGAGACCTCTGTGTGACGGAGGAGGAGGGGGAGGAGACCTCTGTGTGACGGAGGGAGGAGGGGGGGAGGAGACCTCTGTGTGACGGAGGAGGGGGGAGGAGACCTCTGTGTGACGGAGGGGGGGGGAGAATTCTGTGTGACGGAGGAGGGGGGGAGACCTCTGTGTGACGGAGGAGGGGGGGGAGAACACTGTGTGACGGAGGAAGGGGGAGGAGACCACTGTGTGACGGAGGAGGGGGGGAGACCTCTGTGTGACGGAGGAGGGGGGGAGGAGACCTCTGTGTGACGGAGAAGGGGGGGGGAGGAGACCTCTGTGATGGAGGAGGGGGGGGGAGGAGACCTCTGTGTGACGGAGGAGGGGGGGGAGGAGACCTCTGTGTGACGGAGGAGGGGGGGGGAGGAGACCTCTGTGTGACGGAGGAGGGGGGGAGGAGAGAATATCTGTGTGACGGAGGAAGGGGGGATGAGACCTCTGAGACGGAGGAGGGGGGGAGGAGACCTCTGTGTGACGGAGGAGGGGGGAGAGGAGACCTCTGTGTGACGGAGGAGGGGGGGGAGGAGACCTCTGTGTGACGGAGGAGGGGGGGAGGAGACCTCTGTGTGACGGAGGAGGGGGGGAGACCTCTGTGTGACGGAGGAGACCTCTGTGTGACGGAAGTAGGGGCGAGGAGACCTCTGTGAGACGGAGGAGGGGGGGAGGAGACCTCTGTGTGACGGAGGAGGGGGGGGAGGAGACCTCTGTGTGACGGAGGAGGGGGGGGGAGGAGACCTCTGTGTGACGGAGGAGGGGGGGGGAGGAGACCTCTGTTTGACGGAGCAGGAGGGGGAGGAGACCTCTGTGTGACGGAGGAGGAGGGGAGGAGACCTCTGTGTGACGGAGGAGGGGGAGGAGACCTCTGTGTGACGGAGGAGGGGGGGGAGGAGACCTCTGTGTGACGGAGGAGGGGGGGGAGGAGACCTCTGTGTGACGGAGGAGGGGGGGAGGAGACCTCTGTGTGACGGAGGAGGGGGGGGGAGACCTCTGTGTGACGGAGGAGGGGGGGAGGAGAACACTGTGTCATGGAAGAAGGGGGGAGGAGACCTCTGTGTGACGGAGGAGGGGGGGGAGACCTCTGTGTGACGGAGGAGGGGGGAGACCTCTGTGTGACGGAGGAGGGGGGGAGGAGACCTCTGTGTGATGGAGGAGGGGGGGGGGAGGAGACCTCTGTGACGGAGGAGGGGGGGGAGGAGACCTCTATGTGACGGAGGAGGGGGGGGGAGGAGACCTCTGTGTGACGGAGGAGGGGGGGGAGGAGACCTCTGTGTGACGGAGGAGGGGGGGAGGAGACCTCTGTGTGACGGAGGAGGGGTGGGTGGAGACCTCTGTGTGACGGAGGAGGGGGGGAGGAGACCTCTCTGTGACGGAGGAGGGGGGGGGAGGAGACCTCTGTGTGACGGAGGAGGGGGGGAGGAAACCTCTGTGTGACGGAGGAGGGGGGAGGAGGGAGACCTCTGTGTGACGGAGATGGGGGGGGAGGAGACCTCTGTGTGATGGAGGAGGGGGGGAGGAGACATCTGTGTGATGTAGGAGGGGGGGAGGAGACCTCTGTGTGACAGAGGAGGGGGGGAGGAGACCTCTGTGTGACGGAGGAGGGGGGGGAGGAGACCTCTGTGTGACTGAGGAGGGGTGGGAGGAGACCTCTGTATGATGGAGGAGGGGGGAGGAAACCTATGTGTGACGGAGGAGGGGGGGAGGAGACCTCTGTGTGACGGAGGAGACCTCTGTGTGACGGAGGAGAGGGGGAGGAGACCTCTGTGTGACGGAGGAGAGGGGGGAGGAGACCTCTGTGTGACGGAGGAGGTGGGAGGAGACCTCTGTGTGACGGAGGAGGAGGGGAGGAGACCTCTGTGTGACGGAGGAGGGGGGGGGTAGGAGACGTCTGTGTGACGGAGGAGGGGGGGGAGGATACCTCTGTGTGACGGAGGACGGGGGGGAGGAGACGTCTGTGTGACGGAGGAGGGGGGGAGGAGACCTCTGTGTGACGGAGGACGGGGGGGAGGAGACCTCTGTGTGACGGAGGAGGGGGGGAGGAGACCTCTGTTTGACGGAGGAGGGGGAGGAGACCTCTGTGTGACGGAGGAGGAGGGGAGGAGACCTCTGTGTGACGGAGGAGGAGGGGGAGGAGACCTCTGTGTGACGGAGGAGGAGGAGGGGGAGGAGACCTCTGTGTGACGGAGGAGGGGGGGAGGAGACCTCTGTGTGACGGAGGGGGGGGGGAGACCTCTGTGTGACGGAGGAGGGGGGGAGGAGACCTCTGTGTGACGGAGGAGGAGGGGGAGGAGACCTCTGTGTGACGGAGGAGGAGGGGGGAGGAGACCTCTGTGTGACGGAGGAGGGGGAGAGGAGACCCTCTGTGTGACGGAGGAGGGGGGGAGGAGACCTCTGTGTGACGGAGGGGGGGGGAGGGAGAATTCTGTGTTGACGGAGGAGGGGGGGAGACCTCTGTGTGACGGAGGAGGGGGGGAGGAGAACACTGTGTGACGGAGGAAGGGGGAGGAGACCACTGTGTGACGGAGGAGGGGGGGAGACCCTCTGTGTGACGGAGGAGGGGGGGAGGAGACCTCTGTGTGACGGAGAAGGGGGGGGGGAGGAGACCTCTGTGATGGAGGGGGGGGAGGAGACCTCTGTGTAACGGAGGAGGGGGGGAGGAGACCTCTGTGTGACGGAGGAGGGGGGGGAGGAGACCTCTGTGTGACGGAGGAGGGGGGGAGGAGAATACTGTGTGACGGAGGAAGGGGGGATGAGACCTCTGAGACGGAGGAGGGGGGGAGGAGACCTCTGTGTGACGGAGGAGGGGGGGGAGGAGACCTCTGTGTGACGGAGGAGGGGGGGGCGGAGGAGACCTCTGTGTGACGGAGGAGGGGGGGAGGAGACCTCTGTGTGACGGAGGAGGGGGGGAGACCTCTGTGTGACGGAGGAGACCTCTGTGTGACGGAGTAGGGGCGAGGAGACCTCTGTGAGACGGAGGAGGGGGGGAGGAGACCTCTGTGTGACGGAGGAGGGGGGGGAGGAAGACCTCTGTGTGACGGAGGAGGGGGGGGAGGAGACCTCTGTGTGACGGAGGAGGGGGGGGGGAGGAGACCTCTGTTTGACGGAGGCAGGAGGGGGAGGAGACCTCTGTGTGACGGAGGAGGAGGGGAGGAGACCTCTGTGTGACGGAGGAGGGGGAGAGAGACCTCTGTGTGACGGAGGAGGGGGGGAGGAGACCTCTGTGTGACGGAGGAGGGGGGGGAGGAGACCTCTGTGTGACGGAGGAGGGGGGGAGGAGACCTCTGTGTGACGGAGGGAGGGGGAGACCTCTGTGTGAAGGAGGAGACCTCTGTGTGACGGAGTAGAGGGGCGAGGAGACCTCTGTGAGACGGAGGAGGGGGGGGAGGAGACCTCTGTGTGACGGAGGAGGGGGGGAGGAGACCTCTGTGTGACGGAGGAGGAGGGGGGAGGAGACCTGTGTGTGACGGAGGAGGGGGGGGAGGAGACCTCTGTTTGACGGAGCAGGAGGGGGAGGAGACCTCTGTGTGACGGAGGAGGGGAGGAGACCTCTGTGTGACGGAGGAGGGGGAGGAGACCTCTGTGTGACGGAGGAGGGGGGGAGGAGACCTCTGTGTGACGGAGGAGGGGGGGGAGGAGACCTCTGTGTGACGGAGGAGGGGGGGATGAGACCTCTGTGTGACGGAGGAGGGGGGGGAGGAGACCTCTGCTTAACGGAGGAGGGGGGAGGAGACCTCTGTGAGACGGAGGAGGGGGGAGGAGACCTCTGTGTGACGGAGGAGGGGGGGAGGAGACCTCTGTGTGACGGAGGAGGGGGGGAGGAGACCTCTGTGTGACGGAGGAGAGGGGGGAGGAGACCTCTGTGTGACGGAGGAGGGGGGGGAGGAGGCCTCTATTTGACGGAGGAGGAGGGGGGAGGAGACCTCTGTGTGACGGAGGAGGAGGGGAGGAGACTTCTGTGTGACGGAGGAGGAGGGGGAGGAGACCTCTGTGTGACGGAGGAGGGGGGGAGGAGACCTCTGTGTGACGGAGGAGGGGGGGGAGACCCTCTGTGTGACGGAGGAGACCTCTGTGTGACGGAGGGGGGGGGAGACCTCTGTGTGACGGAGGAGGGGGGGAGGAGACCTCTGTGTGACGGAGGAGGAGGGGGAGGAGACCTCTGTGTGACGGAGGAGGAGGGGGAGGAGACCTCTGTGTGACGGAGGAGGGGGGGAGGAGACCTCTGTGTGACGGAGGAGGGGGGGAGACCTCTGTGTGATGGAGGAGACCTCTGTGTGACGGAGGAGAGGGGGGGAGGAGACCTCTGTGTGACGGAGGAGGTGGGAGGAGACCTCTGTGTGACGGAGGAGGAGTGGTAGGAGACCTCTGTGTGACGGAGGAGGGGGGGAGACCTCTGTGTGATGGAGGAGACCTCTGTGTGACGGAGGAGAGGGGGAGGAGACCTCTGTGTGACGGAGGAGGGGGGGGAGGAGACCTCTGTGTGACGGAGGAGGGGGGGGGAGGAGACCTCTGTTTGACGGAGGAGGAGGGGGAGGAGACCTCTGTGTGACGGAGGAGGGGGGGAGGAAACCTCTGTGTGACGGAGGAGGAGAGGATGAGACCTCTGTGTGACGGAGGAGGAGGGGGAGGAGACCTCTGTGTGACGGAGGAGGAGGAGGAGACCTCTGTGTGACGGAGGAGGGGGGGAGGAGACCTCTGTGTGATGGAGGAGGGGGGGGGAGGAGACATCTGTGTGATGTAGGAGGGGGGGGAGGAGACCTCTGTGTGACAGAGGAGGGGGGGAGGAGACCTCTGTGTGATGGAGGAGGGGGGGATGAGACCTATGTGTGACGGAGGAGGGGTGGGAGGAGACCCTCTGTATGACGGAGGAGGGGGTGAGGAAACCTATGTGTGACGGAGGAGGGGGGGAGGAGACCTCTGTGTGACGGAGGAGACCTCTGTGTGACGGAGGAGAGTGGGAGGAGACCTCTGTGTGACGGAGGAGGGGGAGGAGACCTCTGTGTGATGGAGGAGGGGGGGAGGAGACCTCTGTGTGACGGAGGACGGGGGCGGGAGGCGACCTCTGTGTGACGGAGGAGGGGGGGAGGAGACCTCTGTGTGACGGAGGAGGGGGGGGAGGAGACCTCTGTGTGACTGAGGAGGAGGGGAGGAGACCTCTGTGTGAGAGAGGAGGAGGAGGAGGAGGAGACCTCTGTGTGACGGAGGAGGGGGGGAGGAGACCTCTGTGTGACGGAGGAGGGGGGGGGGAGACTTCTGTGTGATGGAGGAGACCTCTGTGTGACGGAGGAGACCTCTGTGTGACAGAGTAGGGGGGAGGAGACCTCTGTGAGATGGAGGAGGGGGGAGGAGACCTCTGTGTGACGGAGGAGGGGGGGAGGAGACCTCTGTTTGACGGAGGAGGGGGAGGAGACCTCTGTGTGACGGAGGAGGAGGGGAGGAGACCTCTATGTGACTGAGGAGGAGGGGGAGGAGACCTCTGTGTGAGAGAGGAGGAGGAGGAGGAGGAGACCTCTGTGTGACGGAGGAGGGGGGGAGGAGACCTCTGTGTGACGGAGGAGGGGGGGGGGGAGACTTCTGTTGGATGGAGGAGACCTCTGTGTGACGGAGGAGACCTCTGGTGTAGTACATGTGACAGGTAGGGGGGGAGGAGACCTCTGTGAGATGGAGGAGGGGGGGGAGGAGACCTCTGTGTGACGGAGGAGGGGGGGAGGAGACCTCTGTGTGACGGAGGAGGGGGGGAAGGAGACCTCTGTGTGACGGAGGACGGGGGGGAGGAGACCTCTGTGTGACGGAGGAGGGGGGGGAGGAGACCTCTGTTTGACGGAGGAGGGGGAGGAGACCTCTGTGTGACGGAGGAGGAGGGGAGGAGACCTCTGTGTGACGGAGGAGGAGGGGAGGAGACCTCTGTGTGACGGAGGAGGAGGAGGGGGAGGAGACCTCTGTGTGATGGAGGAGGGGGGGAGGAGACCTCTGTGTGACGGAGGGGGGGGGGGAGAACTCTGTGTGACGGAGGGAGGGGGGGGAGACCTCTGTGTGACGGAGGAGGGGGGGAGGAGAACACTGTGTGACGGAGGAAGGGGGGAGGAGACCTCTGTGTGACGGAGGAGGGGGGGGAGACCTCTGTGTGACGGAGGAGGGGGGGGGAGACCTCTGGTGTGACGGAGGAGTGGGGGAGACCTCTGTGTGACGGAGGAGGGGGGGAGACCTCTGTGTGACGGAGGAGGGGGGGGAGGAGACCTCTGTGTGACGGAGGAGGGGGGGAGGAAACCTCTGTGTGACGGAGGAGGGGGGGGAGGAGACCTCTGTGTGACGGAGGAGGGGGGGAGGAGACCTCTGTGTGACGGAGGGGGGGGGAGGAGACCTCTGTGTGACGGAGGAGGGGGGGTGGAGACCTCTGTGTGACGGAGGAGGGGGGAGGAGACCTCTGTGTGACAGAGGAGGGGGGGAGGAAACCTCTGTGTGACGGAGATGGGGGGAGGAGGAGACCTCTGTGTGACGGAGGAGGGGGGAGGAGACCTCTGTTTGACGGAGGAGGGGGGGGGAGGAGACATCTGTGTGACGGAGGAGGGGGGGGAGGAGACCTCTGCTTAACGGAGGAGGGGGGGAGGAGACCTCTGTGAGACGGAGGAGGGGGGGAGGAGACCTCTGTGTGACGGAGGAGGGGGGGGAGGAGACCTCTGTGTGATGGAGGAGGGGGGGGGGAGGAGACCTCTGTGTGACGGAGGAGGGGGGGGAGGAGACCTCTGTGTGATGGAGGAGGGGGGAGGAGACCTCTGTGTGACGGAGGAGGGGGAGGAGACCTCTGTGTGACGGAGGAGGAGGTGAGGAGACCTCTGTGTGACGGAGGAGGAGGGGGAGGAGACCTCTGTGTGACGGAGGAGAAGGGGGGGGAGACTTCTGTGTGACGGAGGAGGGGGGGGAGACCTCTGTGTGACGGAGATGGGGGGGAGGAGACCTCTGCGTAATGGAGGAGGGGGGAGGAGACCTCTGTGAGACGGAGGAGGGGGGAGGAGACCTCTGTGTGACGGAGGAGGGGGGAGGTGACCTCTGTGTGACGGAGGAAGGGGGGGAGGAGACCTCTGTGTGACGGGGGGGGGGAGGAGACCTCTGTGACGGAGGGGGGGGAGGAGACCTCTGTGTGACGGAGGAGGGGGGGGGGAAGAGACCTCTGTGTGACGGAGGAGGGGGGGGAGGAGACCTGTGTGACAGAGGAGGGGGGAGGAGACCTCTGTGTGACGGAGGAGGGGGGGATGAGACCTCTGTGTGACGGAGGAGGGGTGGAGGAGACCTCTGTGTGACGGAGGAGGGGGGGAGGAAACCTCTGTGTGACGGAGGAGGGGGGGAGGAGACCTCTGTGTGACGGAGGAGGGGCGGGAGGAGACCTCTGTGTGACGGAGGAGGGGGGGGAGGAGACCTCTGTGTGACGGAGGAGGGGGGAGGAGACCTCTGTGTGACGGAGGAGGAGGGTGAGGAGACCTCTGTGTGACGGAGGAGGGGGGGGAGGAGACCTCTGTGTGACGGAGGAGGGGGGGAGGAGACCTCTGTGTGACGGAGGAGGGGGGAGGAGACCTCTGTGTGACGGAGGAGGGGGGGGAGGAAACCTCTGTGTGATGGAGGAGGGGGGAGGAGGAGACCTCTGTGTGACGGAGATGGGGGGGGAGGAGACCTCTGTGTGATGGAGGAGGAGGGGGGGAGGAGACATCTGTGTGATGGAGGAGGGGGGGGGAGGAGACCTCTGTGTGACAGAGGAGGGGGGGAGGAGACCTCTGTGTGACGGAAGAGGGGGGGATGAGACCTCTGTGTGACGGAGGAGGGGTGGGAGGAGACCTCTGTGTGACGGAGGAGGGGGGGAGGAAACCTCTGTGTGACGGAGGAGGGGGGGGAGGAGACCCTCTGTGTGACGGAGGAGACCTCTGTGTGACGGAGGAGGTGGGAGGAGACCTCTGTGTGACGGAGGAGGAGGGGTAGGAGACCTCTGTGTGACGGAGGAGGAGGGGTAGGAGGACCTCTGTGTGACGGAGGAGGGGGGGAGGAGACCT
>NW_027454735.1:0-63005 GCF_040206685.1 Ascaphus truei
TATTCGGGGGGGCGTGGGGGTATTTTTTTATATGTATTCGGGGGCGTGGGGGTATTTTTTTATATGTATTCAGGGGGGTGTGGGGGTCCAGTTTTTGTATTTTTGGACAAGCCACCTGGCAACCCTACTTGGGTGGGTAAGGTGCCTGGGAGGGTGTCGATGGGCCTGCTGGAGCCGCATGGCCGGTGCCCAGGAGAGCCCAGCAGGCCAGCGGCTGGCCTGGGGAAGGAGGTATAGAGGGGCGGGGAGGGTCCTGCAGGAGACAAGAGAGGGAGGCGGCGCTGAGGGAAGGGAGGGGCCCGGCAGTACTGCAGGAGAGAAGGGAGGTGGGCTGTGCTGAGGGAAGAGGAGGGCGGTGCTGAGGGAAGAGGAGGGCCTTGCAGTACTGCAGAAGAGAAGGGAGGGAGGCGGTGCTGAGGAAAGGGGAGGTCGGTGCTGAGGAAAGGGGAGGGCAGTGCTGAGGAAAGGGGAGGGCGGGGGAGGAAGGGGGGAGGGGGAGGGGGAGGAAGGGGGGGAGGAAGGGGGGGGAGGAAGGGGGGGGAGGAAGGGGGGGGAGGAAAGGGGGGAGGGGGTGAGGGAGAAAGGGAGAGAGAGGGCGAGGGAGAGAGAGGGCGAGAGAGAGGGCGAGGGAGACGGAGAGAGAGAGGGAGACCCACCCACCGATACATACACACCCACCCACCGATACATACATCCACCCACCCACCCACCCACCGATACATACACACCCACCCACCGATACATACACACCCACCCACCGATACATACATCCACCCACCGATACATCCACACCCACCCACCGATACATACATCCACCCACCCACACATCCACCCACCCACCGATACATACACACCCACCCACCGATACATACACACCCACCCACCGATACATACACACCCACCCACCGATACATACACACACACCCACCGATACATACACACCCACCCACCGATACATACACACCCACCCACCGATACATACATCCACCCACCCACCGATACATCCACACCCACCCACCGATACATACATCCACCCACCCACACATCCACCCACCCACCCACCGATACATACACACCCACCCACCGATACATACACACCCACCCACCGATACATACACACCCACCCACCGATACATACACACCCACCCACCGATACATACACACGCATCCACACCGACACCCACCCACCGAGACACACACATACACCCACCGACACACACACACCCACCAACACACACACATACTGATACACATACACACACACACTGATACACATACACACACATACTGATACACATACACACACACACTAATACACATACACACACACACTGATACACATACACACACACACTGATACACATACACACACACACTGATACACATACACACACACACTGATACACATACACACTGATACACATACACACACACACTGATACACATACACACTGATACACATACACACACACACTGATACACATACACACGCACCCACCCACTGATACACCCACCCACTGATACACCCACCCACTGATACACCCACCCACTGATACACCCACCCACTGATACACCCACCCACTGATACACCCACCCACTGATACACCCACCCACTGATACACCACCCACTGATACACACACTGATACACCCACCCACTGATATACAGATATACACACACCGCCAGCCCCTGCATCGCCCGCCAGCGACGGAAGTCACTGCTCGCCAAGCCCGTGGACCGGACGGGGGAGAACCCGCCCGCCAGACCTGGCTCCGCTCTCTCCCACCTACCGGGATAAGGCCGCGCGCCTGGGCAGAAGCAGGGAGTTCCCCAACAGCAATCGCGCACTGTCCCCATGCGCGCGCGAGGGAGGGAAAGTGCGCGCGTGAGGGAGTGAGGAAAGTGCGCGCGCCTCCAGCCATCCGCGCTCCCGCCAACCCTACCCACCTACCTTGGGCAGCAGCAGCCACAGGGAACGGAGGCAGAGGGGGGGAAAGCGCCAAACAGCCATACGGGCTGTCCCCGCTGAGGCCTGCTCGGGCCGCGGGGATGGGGGGAGGAAGCGGAGAAAACCCCGCCCCCGGCATCCTCCAGCCAATCACCTGCAGCCCGGCATATTACAAGCCCAACCCCCTGAAATTCAAAAAAATACTCACCGGCCGGGCTGCCGCATCCTCGCGCCGCCACCGCGCAAAACAAACGGGACCAGGGAGAAAAACTGGGACATTGCCGGGACGGACCGGCCGCCGGGACACAGCACAGAAAAAAACGGTACTGTCCTGGCAAAACCGGGACGCCTGGTCACCCTAGGTTAGGGTGACCACTTGTACCGATTTTGCCGGGACAGTCCCGGTTTTTTCATTACTGTCCCGGTTGCCTGCCTGTCCCGGAAATGTCCCGGGTTTTGGCCTTTGTCCCGGTACATAGATGTGATGTGGAGCGGGCGGCGGTGCGCTAGTGTGCGGCGGCGGAGCTGCGCAAGGAGGATGCGGGACTCAGCTGGTGAGTTTTTTCACTTGTAAAATAGAATGCTGCCGGGGGGTTGGGCTTTAGACATCCTTCAACCAATCCCCTGCGTGCCGGCCGGCATTCTACAAAGCCCCGCCCCGGCATACTCCTTCATAGTAGAATGCTAGGCTGCAGGGGATTGGGTGAGAATGCCGAGGGGCGGGGGCAGAGTATGAGCAGAGCACACCACACCACACTACCAGGGAGTAACGGTGCAGGAGATTGGTGGCCATTTGAGGAGGATGGGAGCAGCTCAGCAAGACGGCAGGGGATTGGACAGATGCCGGGTGGGAGGGGCCGCAGTGATCCATGGGATGGCAGTGATGTCACTGACCTGTGACAGTGACTGCCACGAGGAGCACAGGAGAAGGTGTGTCAGAGTCTGGAGCTGCTCAGAGGCAGAGCTGCTGCTGCACGTGTGACACAGTCTGTACAATAAGTGCTGTAAGTAGCAACATATATATTTATAATAATGCACAACCATATTTCTGCTTTCCCCTGCTATTTATTTAGCACATTTTTATATTATACTAGCTGAGAGCCCCGGCGTTGCCCGGGATGTTTGTGGTGTGGGGGTGGCATTTGGGTGGGGAGTGGTCCACACGGCCCATGTGCGGTGGTAGTGCTGCTGTGGCTGTACTGATGGTGATTGTATCGGTGTGCTGATTTGGGAGGGTTTGGTGCTGATGTGGGGGTGCGGATGTGGGTGTGCCGATGGGGGAGGTGCAAAGGTGCCAATGTGTGGGTGCTGATGGTGTTGATGGGGGCTGGGAATGGTGGGGAGCCGAGAATGGCAGTGTGCTGGGGGGCATGGGATACCGGTGTGCTGATGTGGTGGTGCTGGGGATAGTGTGTGTGTGTGTGTATACATGTTTGATTGTGTGTGTATACATGTTTGTGTGTATACATTGTATGTGTGTGTATGTCTACGTGTGTGTGTGTGTATACATGTGTGTATACATGTTTGTGTGTGTATACATGTGTGTGTGTGTGTGTATACACGTGTGTGTGTGTGTGTGTGTATACACGTGTGTGTGTATACACATGTATGTGTGTGTGTATACACGTGTGTGTGTGTGTGTGTGTGTGTATACACGTGTGTGTGTATACACGTGTGTGTGTGTGTGTATACACGTGTGTGTGTGTATACACGTGTGTGTGTGTGTGTATACACGTGTGTGTGTGTGTGTGTGTATACACGTGTGTGTGTGTGTGTGTGTATACACGTGTGTGTGTGTATACACGTGTGTGTGTGTGTGTGTGTATACACGTGTGTGTGTGTGTGTGTGTATACACGTGTGTATACACGTGTGTGTGTGTGTATACACGTGTGTGTATACACGTGTGTGTGTGTGTATACATTGTGTGTGTGTGTGTGCGTGTCTACGTGTGTGTGCGTGTCTACGTGTGTGTGCGTGTCTACGTGTGCCTGCGTGTATAGGTGTCTGCGTGTATACGTGTGTCTACGTGTGTGTGTATACGTGTGTGTGTACACGTGTGTGTACGTGTGTGTGTGTGTGTGTGTGTGTGTGTGTGTGTGTGTATACGTGTGCCTGTGTGTGTGTGTGTGTGTGTGTACACGCGTGTGTGTGTACGTGTGTATACGTGTGTGTGTATACATGTGTATACGTGTGTCTGCTGTGTGTATACGTGTGTCTGCTGTGTGTCTGCTGTGTGTATACGTGTGTCTGCTGTGTGTATACGTGTGTCTGCTGTGTGTATACGTGTGTCTGTGTGTATACGTGTGTCTGTGTGTATACGTGTGTGTGTGTACGTGTGTGTGTGTCTGTGTGTGTCTACGTGTGTGTGTGTGTGTGTGTGTGTACGGAGGGATCAGGCTGGAGATGAAGGAATGTGTGTGGGGGGGGGGGGGGGGAGCTGCCTGGGTATATCAGGCGCGAGCCGAGGGGGAAGAGAGTGGCAGTTGGGTGACGTCACACACAGCAATCTGATTGGCCAGAGGCTGAGGACCAATCAGATTCACCGCAGATAGCACTAACCTCACTAACCATTCGATTTTATATATTAAGATAAACAAACCCCAAGGTCAGGTCAGGAATGACAATGAGGAATGTCCAATTAATGTCTTCATTTTTTATTTAATTTTAATTAATGTCAATAAATTATTTATATAATTTTCTGGGTGTGTGTCTCTGTCTGGGTGTGTCTCTGTCTGGGTGTGTGTGTCTCTGGGTGTGTGTGTCTCTCTGTGTGTGTGTGTGTCTCTCTCTCCCCCTCCCTGTCATCCTCTCCATACCTGTCACCTCTCCCTCTCTCTCCACCTCCCTGTCACCTCTCCCCCTCTCTCTCTCCCTCCCTCCCTGTCACCTCCCTCCCTGTCACCTACCTCCCTCCCTCCCTGTCACCTCCCTCCCACCTCCCTCCCTCCCTCCCACCTCCCTCCCTCCCTCCCTGTCACCTACCTCCCTGTCACCTACCTCCCTCCCTCCCTGTCACCTCCCTCCCTCCCTGTCACCTTCCTCCCTTCCTGTCACCTCTCTCCCTCCCTCCCTCCCTGTCACCTCTCTCCCTCCTCCCACCTCTCTCCCTCCCTCCCTGTCACTTCTCCCTCCCTCCCTGTCACCTCTCCCTCCCTGTCACCTCCCTCCCTCCCTGTCACCTCTTTCCCTCCCTCCCTCCCTGTCACCTCCCTCCCTCCCTGTCACCTCCCTCCCTCCCTGTCACCTCCCTCCCTCCCTGTCACCTCCCTCCCTCCCTGTCACCTCCCTCCCTGTCACCTCCCTCCCTGTCACCTCCCTCCCTTCCTGTCACCTCCCTCCCTCCCTGTCACCTCTCTCCCTTTCATCCCTCTCCCTCCCTCCCTGTCACCTCCCTCCCTTCCTGTCACCTCCCTCCCTCCCTGTCACCTCTCTCCCTTTCACCCCTCTCCCTCCCTCCCTGTCGCCTCTCTCCCTCCCTCCCTGTCACCTCTCTCCCTCCCTCCCTCTCACCTCTCTCCCTCCGTCCCTCCCTGTCACCTCTCTCTCTCTCCCTCCCTCCTTCCCCGTCACCTCACTCTTTCCCTCCCTCCCTGTCACCTCTCTCCCTCCCTCCCTCCCTCCCTGTCACCTCTCTCCCTCCCTCCCTGTCACCTCTCTCTCTCCCTCCCTCCCTCCCTGTCACCTCTCCCTCCCTCCCTGTCACCTCTCCCTCTCTCCCTGTCACCTCTCTCCCTCCCTGTCACCTCTCTCCCTCCCTCCCTGTCACCTCTTTCCCTCCCTCCCTGTCACCTCCCTCCCTCCCTGTCACCTCCCTCCCTGTCACCTACCTCCCTCCCTGTCACCTACCTCCTTCCCTCCCTGTCACCCTCCTCCCTCCCTGTCACCTTCCTCCCTCCCTGTCACCTCCCTCCCTTCCTGTCACTTCTCTCCCTCCTCCCTCCCTGTCACCTCTGTCCCTCCCTCCCTCCCTGTCACCTCTCCCTCCCTCCCTGTCACCTCTCCCTCCCTCCCTGTCACCTCCCTCCCTCCCTGTCACCTCTCTCCCTCCCTCCCTGTCACCTCTTTCCCTCCCTCCCTCCCTCCCTCCCTCCCTCCCTGTCACCTCCCTCCCTCCCTGTCACCTCCCTCCCTACCTGTCACCTCCCTCCCTCCCTGTCACCTCCCTCCCTCCCTGTCACCTCCCTCCCTCCTGTCACCTCCCTCCTTCCTGTCACCTCCCTCCCTTCCTGTCACCTACCTCCCTCCCTGTCACCTCTCACCCCTCTCCCTCCCTCCCTGTCACCTCTCTCCCTCCCTTCCTGTCACCTCCCTCCCTCCCTGTCACCTCTCTCCCTTTCACCCCTCTCCCTCCCTCCCTGTCGCCTCTCTCCCTCCCTCCCTCCCTGTCACCTCTCTCCCTCCCTCCCTCCCTGTCACCTCTCTCTCTCCCTCCGTCCCTCCCTGTCACCTCTCTCCCTCCTCCTTCCCTGTCACCTCACTCTTTCCCTCCCTCCTCCCACCTCTCTCCCTCCCTCCCTCCCTGTCACCTCTCTCCCTCCTTCCCTCCCTGTCACCTCTCTCCCTCCTCCCTGTCACCTCCTCCCTCCCTCCCTCCCTGTCACCTCTCTCCCTCCCTCCCTCCCTGTCACCTCTCTCCCTCCCTCCCTCCCTGTCACCTCTCTCTCCCTCCCTCCTTCCCTGTCACCTCACTCTTTCCCTCCCTCCCTCCCTGTCACCTCTCTCCCTCACTCCCTCCCTGTCACCTCTCTCTCTCCCTCCCTCTCTCTCTCCCTCCCTCCCTCCCTGTCACCTCTCTCCCTCCCTTCCTGTCACCTCCCTCCCTCCTGTCACCTCTCTCCCTTTCACCCCTCTCCCTCCCTCCCTGTCGCCTCTCTCCCTCCCTCCCTCCCTGTCACCTCTCTCCCTCCCTCCCTCCCTGTCACCTCTCTCTCTCCCTCCGTCCCTCCCTGTCACCTCTCTCCCTCCCTCCTTCCCTGTCACCTCACTCTTTCCCTCCCTCCCTCCCACCTCTCTCCCTCCCTCCCTCCCTGTCACCTCTCTCCCTCCCTCCCTGTCACCTCTCTCCCTCCCTCCCTGTCACCTCCCTCCCTCCCTCCCTGTCACCTCTCTCCCTCCCTCCCTCCCTGTCACCTCTCTCCCTCCCTCCCTCCCTGTCACCTCTCTCTCTCCCTCCCTCCTTCCCTGTCACCTCACTCTTTCCCTCCCTCCCTCCCTGTCACCTCTCTCCCTCACTCCCTCCCTGTCACCTCTCTCTCTCCCTCCCTCTCTCTCTCCCTCCCTCCCTCCCTGTCACCTCTCTCTCTCCCTCCCTCCCTGTCACCTCTCTCTCTCCCTCCCTCCCTGTCACCCCTCCCTCCCTGTCACCTCTCCCTCCCTGTCACCTCTCCCTCCCTCCCTCCCTGTCACCTCTCTCCCTCCCTCCCTGTCACCTCTCTCCCTCCCTCCCTGTCACCTCTCTCCCTCCCTTCCTCCCTGTCACCTCTCTCCCTCCCTCCCTGTCACCTCTCTCCCTCCCTCCCTCCCTGTCACCTCCCTCCCTCCCTCCCTCCCTGTCACCTGTCTCTCTCCCTCCCTCCCTCCCTCCCTGTCACCTCTCTCTCTCCCTCCCTCCCTCCCTGTCACCTCTCTCTCTCCCTCCCTCCCTCCCACCTCTCTCTCTCCCTCCCTCCCTGTCACCTCTCTCCCTCCCTCCCTGTCACCTCTTTCCCTCCCTCCCTGTCACCTCTCTCCCTCCCTCCCTGTCACCTCTTTCCCTCCCTCCCTCCCTCCCTGTCACCTTTCCCTCCCTCCCTGTCACCTCTCTCCCTCCCTCCCTGTCACCTCTTTCCCTCCCTCCCTGTCACCTCTCTCTCCCTCCCTCCCTGTCACCTCTCTCTCTCCCTCCCTCCCTCCCTGTCACCTCTCTCCCTCCCTCCCTGTCACCTCTCCCTCCCTCCCTGTCACCTCTCTCCCTCCCTCCCTGTCACCTCTTTCCCTCCCTCCCTCCCTCCCTCCCTGTCACCTCCCTCCCTTTGGGGGGGGGGGGGGCGCATGATTCCTGTTGGCGGCAGTGATGGGGGAGAAGGTAGAGAGAGAATGGGAAGAGATAGAATGAATAATACAGCATCAATGGTGACACTATTAGATAAATATCATTATAATCTTTTTTTAGTAATGTTTTTTGTTGTATTAATAATTTTTTTTGTGTCCCGGTTTTTCATTTTCAAAATCTGGTCACCCTACCCTAGGTGTAAGAGACAAAGGGGAGAAGGAAAGTGTGACGGGTGAGTGTGGTGTCTGAGAAGGGGAGTGTAAGAGAAATGGGGGGAGGGGGGGGTCTGGAAAGCAGCCTGCAGCCCTAGATGGAGGTGGAGAAGGGGAGAAGCGAGTCAGAGAGAGGGAGGGGGGAAGTGGAGAAATCAGAGAGAGATTTATTATAATGTTGGTATTACACAGTAAATAAACATCACATCCAGCCTTGGGGAGAGAGAGGATAAACCTCTGATTGGCTGATTTCTGGTGTTATGGGGTTTCACTCTAAGGATTCTGGGAGTTATGGTCCCCCTGCTTCAGCAGTTTGTTAGAGGTTTGAATAGGAAGCAGGAATACAGTTTACATCAGCCAAAGGGATTTGATCACATGGCATACAGCAGCCAATGAATGTAGTCACCCTGAGCCTCTACTGATTGGTGGCTACCTTTCAAGAGATTATTTCCCTTCTCCGCAGGGGCTTCTGGGAGTTGTAGTCCTGCTCCTGATCCGATGTTGTAACTCTGAAGGCAGCAGGACTACAAAACCCAGAATACATTGGGAGCTCATGACATCTCTCAGAGGTCAGCCAATCAGAGCAGAGTGCCTCCCCTCCCCCACATGCTGCAGCTGCCCCCCCCAGGTAGGAAGTAATGCCTTGTTCCTTATGTGTGTGTAATATAGTTATACAGAAGCGCTGATCACATGCACCTCCTGTCACACTGTGTGCAGAGACCTGACTATTACATGGGGGTTTCATGCACTCACCTCACATGGGAATGGCTGCTGCTAAATATTCTTACTGGGTGCGAGGGCAGAGAAGGGGGGAGCCGGGTGTGTAACATGCATGGGAGGCGGAATGAGACCTGTTACTGCCCAATACACAGGGGACATGTTCCAACATTTCAAAGGTTCGTTAGAAATACAGAATTTTATATACAGAGTTGTGATATCTGATTGCAATGGATATTGTCCGTCACACAGACAGCCCCCCTCCTCACGCAGACTGCCCCCTCTCCTCACGCAGACTGCCCCCTCTCCTCACCCAGACTGCCCCCTCTCCTCACCCAGACTGCCCCCCCTCCTCACACAGACTGCCCCCCCTCCTCACACAGACTGCCCCCCCTCCTCACACAGACTGCCCCCCTCCTCACACAGACTGCCCCCCCTCCTCACACAGACTGCCCCCCCTCCTCACACAGACAGCCCCCCCTCCTCACACAGACTGCCCCCCCTCACACACAGACTGCCCCCCCTCCTAACACAGACTGCCCCCCCCCCCCTCCTCACACAGACTGCCCCCCCCCTCCTCACGCAGACTGCCCCCTCCTCCTCACGCAGACTGCCCCCTCTCCTCACGCAGACTGCCCCCTCTCCTCACGCAGACTGCGCCCTCTCCTCACGCAGACTGCGCCCTCTCCTCACGCAGACTGCGCCCTCTCCACACGCAGACTGCGCCCTCTCCTCACGCCGACTGCCCCCTCTCCTCGCGCCGACTGCCCCCTCTCCTCGCGCCGACTGCCCCCTCTCCTCGCGCCGACTGCCCCCTCTCCTCGCGCCGACTGCCCCCTCTCCTCGCGCCGACTGCCCCCTCTCCTCGCGCAGACTGCCCCCTCTCCTCGCGCAGACTGCCCCCTCTCCTCGCGCAGACTGCCCCCTCTCCTCGCGCAGACTGCCCCCTCTCCTCGCGCAGACTGCCCCCTCTCCTCGCGCAGACTGCCCCCTCTCCTCGCGCAGACTGCCCCCTCTCCTCACGCAGACTGCCCCCTCTCCTCACGCAGACTGCCCCCTCTCCTCACGCAGACTGCCCCCTCTCCTCACGCAGACTGCCCCCTCTCCTCACGCAGACTGCCCCCCCTCCTCACGCAGACTGCCCCCCTCCTCACGCAGACTGCCCCCCCTCCTCACGCAGACTGCACCCCCCCACTCCTCACGCAGACTGCGCCCCCCCCTCCTCACGCAGACTGCGTCCCCCCCCCTCCTCACGCAGACTGCGTCCCCCCCTCCTCACACAGACTGCGTCCCCCCCCTCCTCACACAGACTGCGCCCCCCTCCTCACACAGACTGCGCCCCCCCCTCCTCACAGACTGCAATGATCCCTCAAATGAACAATATCTCACCCCAATCTTTCCCCATATACCATCTGTTAGGAACAGCACTCTTGTGAGCACATGACTTGTATAAATATGCAAACACGGTTAATACACATGGCTAAACTAGCCAAGTCTCCTTTTTCCTGGGGTAGGTACTTTCAACGAGTTAATATTTACCCTTACTCTGTTACACTCTATCCATTAATATGCTGCCACCACCAAAAGAAATATCAAATGTAATTTCCCGGTATATTAAAGTAAAACTATTTACTTGACACACATCTGTTGTCGCAAAATGTGTCCGAAAATGTACTTTACTCTACAAAGCATTCAAACAGTTCAATCAGAGCCCAAAGTATCACTTTTTAAAGTTTTGCTTTAATATATAAAAATACAGTGCTTGGATTACAGAAAAATGATTATTACAAGAACATACAGATATAATAAATGCAGATAGTTTCATCAAAATAATAGAAGATAAACAAAGTATCTAACTTCCGTTGTCATCTAACATTGATCAGATCTTTTCCCAAAGGGGGTTGAATGGAAATTGAGGTTTTACGCGCTCTAGCAGAAACATTCCCTTAGTTGAAATCTAATTTGCTATTCACACATGCCAACTTTTATGCCCAAAACCTTCTGCATTGAAACACACATATAATTACTACCCCTTTCCATCAATCAGCCCTCATGACAGTTTTACGACTTAAGAAAAAATAACCTTCCTTTGGATTTAAAAATGTGGCTGAATAAAGAAACACACTCCTAACTTTATTTCTATGATACTTAGAATAATGTAATTTATAGCAATAGGTTCAGGCAAGTTGGTTGAATGTAACTAGACTAATTTTGACCAGCTTGCTCTTACATTGAGTGACAAATTGATATCTGTACCTTGTCACCTCCTAAATATGAAGGGTTTGTCCTTATTGCATCCATTTCATTGCAACTGTTAGGAATATCTATTAGATATTCTTCTGTATAGGTGTAATAGAAACATTGTCCTCCTTGGCGCTGTTTTTCACTCAATGCTTAGTGCAGTATATAAGAGAACAAATAAAGAAAACACAGTGTATAGTATCATACAGTGCCAGTGACAGCGACACCTCTGTGAACAGATAGTTGCAACTAGAAGTGGCTACCTCGCGATGATTAGCTTCAGATTGTGATATTATAATGCGGCAGACCCATTAACCATTGGTACTGATAATAGGATACACCCTTTGCGTATGGGATTTCGGTCAGATCTTAACCCCTAAATGTTGGCACACTGCACTTCAACACACAAGCTGCTCATAATCTGATTTGACTCACAAAAAGGTATTATTTTGATATCAAATAACTCTGGAAGTCAGTGGAATTTCCTCAGCAGTGTGTCATAGAAAAAGAAAAAAACAACATAGCACAGATCTACTGAGAAACAACATTTTTATAAAACATATAAAAACGGGCACCTGGTGTGTCACTCACATACTACTTCATCCTATTGCGCTTTTCAACACATTTAACCCCTGATGAAGTTAGACATTGATCATGAAACGCATAGGGTGAGGTTGGTTACTACAAACATCCTCCTCTATATACCTGGTTGAACTGCGTAAGGGAACCGGCTATTAGGTGGACCAGAGGACTGACTGCGGGATATCGCGAGGAGTGGAGTGTGATCCTGGACAGCCAGCTGATAAAGAGTGTGCGTCATCACGCAACGTTGCACGTGACATCATCGCGGTAGGCGGAAGTGGGGAGATCTAGGAGGAGATACCAGCGTGGACATCAGCCCAAGCTTCATACAGATGCCGACGAGAGCAGTGACTTAATGCGGACCGAGAAGAAGGCAATTCCCAGGGCCCTCAACCAGGCTAAATGTGTAGAAAAGCGCAATAGGATGAAGTAGTATGCGAGTGACACACCAGGTGTCTGTTTTTATATGAATTATAACATTTTTGTTTCTCAGTAGATCTGTGCTATGTTGTTTTTGTCTTTTTCTATGATATTCTGCTGAGGAAATTCCACTGACTTCCAGAGTTATTTGACATCAAGATAATACCTGTCAAATCAATTTATGAGCCCCTTATTTGTGTGTTAAAGTGCACTGTGTGCCAACAATAAGGGGTTAAGATCTGACCGAAATCCCATACACAAATGGTGTATCCTATTATCAGTACCAATGGTTAATGGGTCTGCCGTATGATATCACAACCTGAAGTTAATCATCGCTAGGTATCCACATCCGGTTCCAACTATCTGTTCACAGAGGTGTTATTGTCACTTGCACTGTATGATACTATACAGTGTTTTCTTTATTTTTCTCTTATATACAGCTCAAACCCGTTATAACGCGATCCGTTACAACGCGAATCCGCTTATAACGCGATGCAAGCATGGCTCCCAATTTTCATATTTATAAATAATTTACAACACGATTATTGGTATCTTCAATACTTTATTGTACAATGCATACAATTGTACATTATTTCTAACACGATCCGCTTATAACGCGATGTGATTCTTTGGACCCCAAGCACAGCGTTATAAAGGGGCTGAGCTGTACTGCACTGAGCAGGGAGTGAAGAACAGCGGAGGACAATTTTTCTATAAGGACTATCGATATAGGATTTGGATGATCCTGGTGACTTCCCGGCTGCAGGACTTCAGAATTAGGATGGTACTCGACACTTATTGCACTTATAGAATTATATTGTGTATATGCATTGTATAATATTATTTGTGATATAATTATCACACATTATATGCACTATTATCACTTTGGCTATAGCGCTGAAGTTGTGTACATTTCCTTCTGAATCGGTGCCCTCACACTATGTGGTGACATGTTCATCACCTCTCACTGTCATTCACAGGGGATATTTCAAGAATGTAAGGTTTTCTTTGAGGCTGACAGTCCGTGATCATGGTATTATCTACAGACTTCCAAACTTTCCACTTTTAGTGAGCCATCAGTGATGACTCCCAGGTTAAGCTCCCTTTCTAGATCAACACCAAAACAGGAAGGGTCCTGACCTGTCATAAAAACAATTCTTGTATTTTTTTTTAGACAATTTGTAACCAACGTTAACCCCTTATTTGCTAAATTGATTTAAATATCCAATATTTTCTGCCATATACATTACACACCCTAAAGAACTTAGCAGCCCCTGGAAAACAAGTCTATTGGGAGGGAAAACCATGAGAAGCTATAGGCAAGGATATCCAAAATTTGTTGGGAAGCCAGAAGAAGGATTCAAGAAGATGATGAGCAGAATACGGTTTGGGGAGAAAGTGATACTATTTTAGCAGCTGAATTTTGGATTAATTGTAGGGGAGAAAGTTTTGAGGCAGGGAGGCTTGTTAGCAGTATTTACAATAATCTTGATGGGAGAGGATAAGCACGTGCATTAGAGTTTTAGTAGAAGAAAGGGCAGATCTTGGCAATATTTCAGAGGAAGAAGTGACACATTTTGGTCATTCCATGAAATGTGAATGGAGAAGGAAAGGTAGGAGTCAAATGTCACTCCTAGGCAAGGTGCTTTGGTGACAGGATATATGGATAGTACCGTTTACTGTGATGGAAAGGGGTGGTATTAGGCCATATTTAGGGGGAAATATCAGGATGTCAGTTTTAGACATATAACATTTAAGACGGCAGTGTGCCACCCACAAGGATATAGCCAGGAGGCAATCCAAGACTTGGGACTGGATTGCAGGACTGTGGGTCTGGGTGGATAGATATACAGCTGAACCCCGTTATAACGCGGTCCTTGGGGTCCACAACTCGCGGCAAAATGGAGGTTTTAAAATCGGGAGCCATGCTCAGACGGCGTTCTTGCGGATTCGCGTTGTAGCGGATCGCGCTATAATGGGGTTGTGCTGTATCTGCATATCATCTGCACAGAGATGACATCTAAGGCCGAAAGAGTTAATGAGGGTTTTAGGTTTTATTCATGTTAATTTTCCTACATTACAAAATAGTTTCATTATTATGTTCACATTTTTGTTGCAACGGAAATGTTAATCATCATTTACATCAAATTATGGTTATTTCACATAAAATTATCCTATTCATTTATTTATCAGTCATGTACAAATTATTATCCATCAAAATGCAAAACGAGAAGACAAACGTGCTGTTTTATATTTGTTATATTTATTTTTATTTTTCTCTGTAAACTATTTTTTCATATTAAGTTTTCTTATTTTAGCAAAAATCTCAAAATACATTTTCCAGCATTTTCCATTTGTATAACCGTATTAGTTTCACAACTTACAATGAATCATTATGTAGTATTTTAAATCTTTTTTATATATGTGGGGTAGATACAATCCAAATACTGGTTCTACAAAATGATAAGCAGTAGTACCGCAACAATGAAGGATACATGTATAAATCCTGCCGCTGAACACAGTCCAATGAAATGCTAGGCATATGAGAGGGGTTCCCAGTGTGCCAACAAGGTATCAAAACTCATGAAGGGGGCAAGAGGTAGGGAGCATGAGACCTATGCACGGAACTCCATTGTGAAAGCTTTGCCCCTACCCTCACTAATCCTGACGTCCTAAACACAACTCTTAAGCCCCTGGGGGCGCGGTACTCACGAACTTGACCCGTCGATGTCGCCCCTCAGATGCCACAATAGGGAGACTTGTTTCAGGTGCAGTGTCGGCGTTCTCCAGACTCCGAAAGTAAATGAAAAAAGCTGAATATGGCGGTTCACAGCCGTCCGCAGGGTAAGTAGAATGCGCAATCAAAAAAGGTTTAAAAAAACTTTAATGTGCACTGAACATAACAAATGCCACAAGAAAACTCTGACGCATTTCGTCCTGTGTTCTCTTTGACAAAGTCCTTACACAGCACGAAACGCGTCAAAGTTTTCTTGTGGCATTTGTTATGTTCAGTGCACATTAAAGTTTTTTTAAACCTTTTTTGATTGCGCATTCTACTTACCCTGCAGACGGCTGTGAACCACCATACTCACCTTTTTTCATTTAAATCTTTTTATAGACTGATTTTGATGTTGATGCTACTTTATATTTTAGCATCACATTATGACATTTTTTAGTAACCTACTGTAAAAGATACTCCTCTAATAGGACAGATAATGTATTATACCAGGGAATGTACTAATGTACTGATTGCAGTGTCTGAGTGATGCCACAAGACATTCTTTTTGAACAATAAGAGTCCTAGAACCAGAGTCACGTGTGGTGTGTGAATAGCTCTAGTTAGCTTTGACTCAGCCCCCTTTCCAAAGCACACTAAGTCCTGCTATATTTTCTTCACTTTATTGGAAAAGCATGATTTATATACAGGCACTTGTGGAAGGTATGTTGTGATGAGAGAGTGCTTCTCTATAGGTGCTTTGTAGTTAGAGGCAGGTAAAAAGGAAATGGCCTTGCCAAGAGCAGTGTAGTATAGAAGTACTCACTCAGCCAGTGTCAGGAATGAAAAGGAAATGTGGGGGAATCTGGGTAACAGGAATAGTCTCGGGGACAGACCAACTGTGAACAGAGACAAGGGAGGTTGGAATAGCCCACTCTCAGCTTAGGAGAATAGGAGGTTGGTAAGGCAATCAACACTCACTAGGGCTGTGTAAACAACATATGTATCAATAATGTTGCCTTTCACATGTAGCTAGCTGCTGGGACAGGGAAAATAACAGGCAGCTAAACTAGGGAGACATGAATCCTATGAGCCGCAAAGGGAGACAGAAAAATATGAAATCCTGTTCCAGGACTCACCGCCACTGATTAACATGGGACTCACTTTTCAACGGTTTCACTATCCAACGCTACTTCCAGAACGGATAACCTACTGTAAAAGATACTCCCCTAATAGGACAGATAATGTAGTGTACCAGGGAATGTACAAATGTGCTGAATGCAGAGTCTGAGTGACGCCACAAGACATTCTTTATTGAACAGTAAGAGGCTCTCAGAAATTACAGAGGCTGCTCTGATACTAGTGATGATTTTTTACCCTGCCAAACAAACAATAACATTTTTAAGTTTTCTCTCTTTCAGGAACCAGTTGAGTTTGATAAAGTTGCAATTTACTTCTCCAAGGACGAGTGGGATTATTTAAAAGAAGAACAGAAGGAACTTTACACGGATGTGATGGTGGAGAATTAGCAGACCCTCCAGTCTCTAGGTAAGAAAATATTACCCTAAATATGTCAAATGAATAGATATACATATAGCTCCTGTAATTTATATATAGCTTTATATAGCGCCGTCCACAGCACTTCACAGCAGTAATACAATACACTTGACATCATAATATAGCAGATAAAGGGAATAAGATTTATGTATGGTGCAAACACTACATATATACGTGTCTCCCCGGACATATACAGGATGTGTCAATGTGAAGCCTGAGATTGTATCAATGATTGAGCAAGGAGAAGAGCCTTATGTAAGTTGTCACCAGCAGTTTAAGGAGAAGGAAAGTCCTACAGATATCAGCACAGGTGAGTAATAAACACTTTAGTGGTGGGTGCTCTAGGAACAATCATTATATAACACAGGGGAGCGTAAACTTTTTTTCCCTGCGCCCCCTGCCGGCAGTTCCCCTCTTTCCGCGCCCCTCCTCTCTTACCTCGACTCTGGCGGCGACGTGATGTCACATGACCTCGCGGCGTCATTTGACACCGCGTTGCCATGGCGACACGTATAAGAAGCCGCCGAAGCCAAGGTAGTTGAGGTTTAAAGAGGCCTTTGCTGCTTCCCCGGCACTTAATTTAAGTGCCTTTGGGAAGAGCGCAGGGCCTCTGTAAACCCCGCGCCCCCCACAGATAGTCTCACGCCCCCTAGTTTGCACACCGCTGATATAACATATTTCATAAAAAGGAAACTTGATCAGAAATAAGAATATCTGCCAATCATTACTAATGTCCTTTTTAACTATACTAGTCCCATAATAGAGTTGAAAGATGTGGTACATAAGCTTCCTGATTTCCAGTTTTATTGTATATAACTCTGGAAAACAATATCCTCACAAATAGTGTATTGCAATTTTGAATGCTTTTCTGCACTTCTAACAGTTACTGAATACCAAATTTGTTTCAAATGTTACCATGTTTGTAGTGTCTCTTTACAATCTGAAACGAAATCTGACGTTTGAAAATAATTTTGTATGTCAGATGTTAATGAATTTCTTTACTCCCATTTTTTCCCCAGCTGATGGATTCGTGAGCAGGAATTCCCCTGAAGGATATCCTATTTTGCACTGTTCACCAGATTGTGTAATGGAAGATGTCAGTGCTACCCATATTTATCAAGGACAAAATCACATTGGTCAAAATATACCAAGCCAGAGTCTGAGAAAATCTGTAAGAATTATGGCTAAGATATCAATTTCACAGGAAAAACGAAATCTCACAGACTCCCACATTTGGTCACTTCGAGAACATACAGGGAGAGAATATGCATGTACTTCTATTACAAACTGTAACAAAAGAAATACTAAAGCAAGACAAGTTCCCACTAACCTGTCTTTAAATAGCTATACATGCTGTGAATGTGCTAAAAACTTCAATAATGAGTCGGCTTATAGAACTCACCAAAGAACACATGCCACAGAGATGCAGTATAATTGCTCTGAATGTCAGAAATGCTTTACTAGTAACTCAGATCTTGCTAAACATCTGAAAATTCACAAAGGAGAGATGACTTGCTCTGAATGTGGGAAACATTTCTCTTATAAATCACACCTTGTTATACATCAGAGAATTCACACAGGAGAAACACCATTTGTGTGTTCTGAATGTGGGAAATGTTTTAACCAGAAAGGTAGTCTTGTTAAACATCAGAGAATTCACACAGGAGAAACACCATTTGTGTGTTCTGAATGTGGGAAATGTTTTAACCAGAAAGGTAGTCTTGTTCAACATCAGAGAATTCATACAGGAGAAAACCCATTTGTATGTTCTGAATGTGGGAAATGTTTTAATCGGAACGATAGGCTTGTTGAACATCAGAGAATTCATACAGGAGAAAACCCATTTGTATGTTCTGAATGTGGGAAATGTTTTAAACAGAACAATAGCCTTGTTGAACATCAGAGAATTCACACAGGAGAAAACCCATTTGTATGTTCTGAATGTGGGAAATGTTTTAACAAGAAAGGTAGTCTTGTTCAACATCAGAGAATTCACACAGGAGAAAAACCATTTGTATGTTCTGAATGTGGAAAATGTTTTAACTACAAAGTTAGTCTTGTTAAACATCAGAGAATTCATACAGGTGAAAACCCATTTGTATGTTCTGAATGTGGGAAATGTTTTAACCAGAAAGTTATTCTTGTTCAACATCAGAGAATTCACACAGGAGAAAAATCATTTGTATGTTCTGAATGTGGAAAATGTTTTAACTACAAAGTTAGTCTTGTTAAACATCAGAGAATTCATACAGGAGAAAAACCATTTGTATGTTCTGAATGTGGGAAATGTTTTAATCAGAAAGGTAATCTTGTTCAACATCAGAGAACTCATACAGGAGAAAAACCATTTGTATGTTCTGAATGTGGAAAATGTTTTAACTATAAAGGTCATCTTGTTCAACATCAGAGAAGTCACAAAGGAGAAAAACCATTTGTATGTTCTGAATGTGACAAATGTTTTAATCGGAAAGGTAATCTTGTTCAACATCAGAGAATTCACACAGGAGAAAAACGATGTTTGCTCTAAATGTGGTGAATGTTTTGCACACAGAAAAGTTTTGCTTTTTAATATAACAGTCTGAAAAATATGGGGATTGTTTAAAAAAAATCTTTAAACTGCTATAAAAACATATCACCTTTCTTGTAATTGTGTTAAATATTTAGCTTTTTATTATTACTTAAAAAAAGTAAGGCAAGTGTGGAATTTTTACTGTTTTTTCGTGTTAAAAAAATTACTATTGTTTGAAAATTCTTTTATAGGATTTTTTAATTAATATTTTATAATAAGCATCTAGTGTATTTCCATAAGTTTTGACTTTGAAAATGGGTGTCTGACACACCTTACAGTACATGTGCTGTTTTATTGTTAAGATTACAAGCAATCAATAAAATAAACTAACATGGGCTCTGTGACTAAAACGGCAACAGGATGGTTAAAGTAAAGGTTAAGCGTGGTCCTGCCATCCCTTTCATCAAGGTCACTGCCTTTGTCCAAGAGTTGTTGGGAGCACTGGGATTGCCTGTGAATCTATTTCCCAAAACGATGTAATATGTCATTTTATTGTATTTAAAGGTAGGGGTATCATGTATATTATGCGTTAACACATATGGGGCTGTAGTACCACCTCACTGGACATAGCGGTGCAGATCACTCCCCTTAGCACCAGGTTTCCCAGTAGAATTGTCCTTTTTGGTGGGCAGCGTTATTGTCCTTAAATTGGTACAATTTATTTCGTGTTAAATGGGGAAACCCCTATGCCCTGGATATATGTAGGAGATTATGAGAGTGACTATAAATAAGTCCGTAGTTGTCCACAATATTGAACTTATTGTAGTGAGACAGGAGATAGAGGATGTTAATGTGATGCTAGCAATAAATCTGCCCGTGCATGAATCAGACACATTGTCCAGGTAGAAGACAAACGGATGGGGAGAGGGGAATCCTGCAGCAGGAGCCGCAAAGTTGAGCCCGAGCTAGCTAGATAAGACAACCCCCATACTGCCACCCGTCATCAAACTAGTCCTGCTGTCCCACGGTCACCGGGAAGAAGTGAAGATAAAGACTCACGTCTGTTTGCCTTGTGCACATATTCCACAGGCATCTGTAGTGATTAAGAGCCTTGGTAGTGCCAGTTACTTTGTAGCTTTTCCACAAGGCATCCCTGAAATGATTGAACACTGTAAGATCAGTTGTAACACATGGAAGGTGGGCCCCCAGTACTCTTATTCTGCCTAGTGGAGCATGGGTATCACAGAGTTTTAAGAACTCATTGGAAAATGTCGAGTGCAGAATCAGGGTCGGGAATTAAGTCGATTCTGTACAAAGGGCAGTGGGTAAAGTCAGCCAGACACTGTTGTTGGTTAAAGTTTCTAAATGTCATGCTGTGCTCACCACAAACAACGAAAGAAAAAGGTGCTCAAAAGCGCTCTAACAAAAACCCAGAGCTTAATAATTAAGTGCAAATAAACGACAGTGCATAAATAACACAATGTAAGTGCATAAATAACACAATGTAAGTGACAATCTATGGTGATCTATAAGGTGCAAATCAATAAAGGGGCTTAGCAAGCACACTCAACCCTTGGTGGGAGGCCGTTTCAGAAGTCTTACAAGTTCAATTCTTTCCAAAAAGGACCAGAGGAGTGACTCTTGCAGCCAAGAAAATAGAAAACATTACATAGAACAGCAATGTTTAAAGCTGCAGTTCAGTCAATATCCTGCATGTGTGTTTTTTTTAATAAATCAGTTCTGTACTGTGAGAAAATACTTGTAGCATTTTCTTTTTTTTAAAAAACAACTTTGAAAGACAATTTTTAATGTATTCTAATGTAACGAGCATTTTTGTTTCTATAGCAACCCTTTAGAAAGGCACAACCCCTTCCTTTTCTGTAACAGGCTCTGGCACACCCCTTTGTGAGTCCTGCCCCCACCACAGCCGTGCACGAGCATGGAGCACAAATGTATCAGTCATTGCCTGGTCACATGATCTTCCCCACAGAACTGACAGAGCAGCAAAAAAGGAGAGTAGCTCAGAATGAATTAATTAAACCTTATTCCATTGCACGTGTGTAGTTAATGTTAAATATTAACAACTCATTTAAAATCAAATCTGTATATATCCTACTGTAAACAATATGTATATTTAATTTTGTGTGAATGTGTACAATTCAATGTGTGTGTTATTAAAATTAATAATGGCTTATTCTTGTATAGCGCTGCTAGTTTTACATAGCACTTTACAGAGACATTTTGCAGGCACAGGGCCCTGCGGAGCTTACACTACCGACACACTTTATTGAAGTGTGGTCGGTACCGCAAGCCGGGAAATCTCCCGGCTTGCTAGTGGCAGCCCCTCGGCGTGCCGCGCGTCATAGACGCGCGGTCACGCGTCATCGGGAGCGTGCGCCCCCTGCACGCGTGTCCAGGGGCTCCCCGAGGGAGCCCTGGTGTCCCGCGATCGCGGGACAGCGGCAGGGGGTTCCGGGGGACCCGGCGGACCCGGCAGCGGTAGGGAGAGCGCCCCGATCGGAGGGCGCTCTTCCGCTGCTTCGGCGCGCGCCCGTCACACTCGGGCGCGCGCCAGGCTACTGCTGCGGCACAGAACGGGCAAATGCTCGAATAAACTGTGCCGCAGCAGTAGGTGTATATGTACGTGTGTGTTTGACAGCGGTGCGCAAACGTGGGGGCGCGACCCCCAGGGGGGGCGCGAGACTGCCGACGGGGGGCGCGGTGTTTTACAGAGGCCCCGCGCGCTTCCCGCAGGCACTTAAATTAAGTGCCGGGGGAGCTGCTGGGCCTCTGTAAACCTAACTTACCGTGGCTCTGGCGGCTTCCTCCCTGCGTCGCCATGGCAACGTGGTGTCAAAATGACGCTGCGAGGTCATGTGACGTCACGTTGCTATGGCAACGTGACGTCATTACGCCGGAGCGCGGGTAAGTTGGGGTTGGGGGGGGGCGCGGGAGTGAGGGGACCGCCGGCAGGGGGGCGCGGGGAAAAAAGTTTGCGCCCCCCTGGTGTATGATATAGATCAGGGGGGCGCAAATTTTTTTCCTTGCGCCCCCCTGCCGGCTGTCCCCTCACTCCCGCGCTCCCCCCGCCCCCAACCCCAACTTACCCGCGCTCCGGCGTAATGACGTCACGTTGCCATAGCAAGGTGACGTCACATGACCTTGCAGCGTTATTTTGGGAGGGTGACGGTGGGTGGGTGACTGGATACTTGTGGTGACACACACACACACACATATATATATATATATATATATATATATAATATATATATATACATACACAAAAAAAATATATATATATACTCACACACACACATATATATACACATATATATACATATCTAAGACACACACACACACATACACTATATATATCACACACACTAATATATATATATATATATATATATATATATCACACACGCACACACTATATATCACACACACACAGACTATATATATATATACCACATACACACACACATATACATACATATATATATATAATCACAAACACACACACACTAATATATCTTATACTATATTAGTGAAAGCACTGTATGTTTGCCTGCCTGGATGTCCGGTGTCCCTAGGGGCAATCTCATTGGTCCCTTGGGCCGCCCGCCCCCGCACACCTCTCATTGGCCTGAGGCGGAGTGACGGGCCAAAACACACACACACACACACACACACACACACACACACACACACACACACACACACACACACACACACACACACACACACACACACACACACACACAGTGTCACCACACACACACAGTGTCACACACACACACAGTGACACAGTGACACACACACACACACACACACACAGTGTCACACACACACACACACACACACACACACACACACACACACACACACACACACACACACACACACACACACACACACACACACACTGTCACACACACACACACACACACACACACACACACACACTGTCACACACACACACACACACACACACACACACACACACACAGTGTCACACACACACACACACACCTCCCTGAACATCGTGACCCGCGCGCCCCTCCTCCTCTCCCCGTGTCTCCCGCGCTTTCACCCCGCCCCCCCCCCCTCCTACGGCGCCGCTACAGTCAGCGGGACACACACTATTATTACCCCTTCAGCGCCCCCCCCCCACCCAGTGTCAGCGGCCGTGCGAGACCCCCCCTCTATATCTCCCACCTCTCCCCCCCCCACACATACATGCCCCCCCCCGGCGCTACAACTCACCCCCCTCCCCGGCGGGGGAACAGCCAGTGGCCAGGCAGCCTGCCTCGCGGCACCGAGTGCCCAAGATGGCGGCGGCCTCACTCGCGGCGGCGGCCGGAAGCCTCCCTGTTTCCCGCGCTTTCAGTCCCCCCCCCCGGCGCCGCTACAGTCAGCGGGGGAGCGAGCGAGCGCCCGGGACACAGCGGGGGAGCGGCCACAACTCGCTGCCTCCCGCCTCAGATCCACGTGGGACTTGCCGGACGGGTGAGTGAGCGGCCTTCACCTCCCCTCACCCCCGTTCACCTCCCCTCACCCTCCCCTACCCCTCACCTCCCCTCACCCTCCCCTCACTCCACTTCCCCTCCCTTCCACCCCCCCTTCACCTCCCCTCACCCCCCTTCACCTCCCCTCACAAACCTTCACCTCCCCTCACTCCACTTCACCTCCCCTCACCCACCCCTCACCTCACCCTCCCCTCACTCCACTTCACCTCCCCTCACCCACCCCTCACCTCACCCTCCCCTCACTCCACTTCACCTCCCCTCCACCTCCCCTCCCCTCACCCTCCCCTCCACTTCACCTCCCCTTCACCCCCCCTTCACCTCCCCTTCACCTTTCCTCCACCCCGCTTCACCTCCCCTCCACCCCGCTTCACCTCCCCTCCACCCCGCTTCACCTCCCCGCCACCCCCCCCTTCACCACCCCCCCCTTCACCTCCCCGCCACCCCCCCTTCACCTCCCCTTCACCTCCCCTCCACCCCCCCCTTCACCTCCCCTTCACCTCCCCTCCACCCCCCCCTTCACCTCCCCTCCACCCCTCCCCTCCACCCCCTTCACCTCCCCTCCACCCCCTTCACCTCCCCTCCACCTACCCTTCACCTCCACTCCTCACCTCCCCGCCACCCCCCCCCTTCACCTCCCCGCCACCCCCCCCCTTCACCTCCCCGCCACCCCCCCCCTTCACCTCCCCGCCACCCCCCCCTTCACCTCCCCTACACCCTCCCCTACACCCCCCCTTCACCTCCCCTCCACACCCCCTTCACCTCCCCTCCACACCCCCTTCAGCTCCCCTCCACACCCCCTTCACCTCCCCTCCACACCCCCTTCAGCTCCCCTCCACACCCCCTTCACCTCCCCTCCACACCCCCTTCACCTCCTCTCCACACCCCCTTCAGCTCCCCTCCACACCCCCTTCAGCTCCCCTCCACACCCCCTTCACCTCCCCTCCACACCCCCTTCACCTCCCCTCCACACCCCCTTCACCTCCCCTCCACCCCCCTTCACCTCCCCTTCCCACCGCCTCCCCCCTTCACCTCCCCATCCCACCGCCTCCCCCCCCTTCCCACCGCCTCCCCCCCTTCCCACCGCCTCCCCCCCCTTCCCACCGCCTCCCCCCCTTCCCACCGCCTCCCCCCCTTCCCACCGCCTCCCCCCCCTTCCCACCGCCTCCCCACCGCCTCCCCACCGCCTCCCCCCCCTTCCCACCGCCTCCCCCCCTTCCCACCGTCTCCCCCCCTTTCGACCGCCTCCCCCCCTTCCCACCGCCTCCACCCCCCTTCCCACCACCTCCCGCCTCCCCCCCCTTCCCACCGCCTCCCCCCCCTTCCCACCGCCTCCCCCCCTTCCCACCGCCCCCCCCCCCTTCCCACCGCCTCCCCCCCTTCCCACCGCCTTCCCACCGCCTCCCCCTTCCCACCGCCTCCCCCCCTTCCCACCGCCTCCCCCCCCTTCCCACCGCCTCCCCCCCCACTTCCCACCGCCTCCCCCCCTTCCCACCGCCTCCCCCCCCCTTCCCAACGCCTCCACCCCCCCTTCTCCTTCCCACCACCCCCCCCTTCCCCTTCCCACCACCCCCCCCTTCCCCTTCCCACCTCCTCCCCCTTCCCCTTCCCACCCCCTTCCCCTTCCCACCTCCTCCCCCTTCACGCCACCTCCCCCCTCCTCCCCCTTCACACCACCTCCCCCCTCCTCCCCCTTCACACCTCCTCCCCCTTCACCCCACCTCCCCCCACCCGCCGCACGCATTCAACAGACAACCCACACACTCGACACACACCTGCCGCATCCTGCCCCTACACAACAATATCACTGACCAGCTGTCACCCGCACTCGCCACACACCCGCCGCCTCACACCCTAGCAGGACCCCGACCCACAGCCAGCACTCACTACCCACGCGCCACCCGTACTGAACACCCATCCGCCGCCTCACACCCTAGGAAGACACACGCCTCACATTTTCACATCACTTATGTCACCAAAACATACATTGTACTGTGGTGTGTTTACAATAAACCATTTTTATACAACATCGTATTACATTTTCTTCCATCTTTCTTTTCAACATTATTATGAAACCTTTACAACAAATAGTCATCTATTGTTCCACGATTTATAAATAATACTACCTATTACGCATTTACATCCCGGGCAACGCCGGGTCTCTCAGCTAGTATATATATATATATCACACACACACATACGCTTCTGCAGGGGGAGGAGTCACTAGGAGAGACGGCTTCTTGTATGGGGATATGAAGATAAGGTAGTACAGCGACAGACACCGCTAAATATCCCTTTTTTTCCCCCCTGCGATTATACCACTACAGAGACTGAGGCGAAGTATATTCTGTAAAGCTGTGATCCTCTGATATATCCACCACGATATAATGTCTGTATATTGAGGAATATAATCTCCTCCGTTATATCATATCGGTAAATACAGACATACCCTCTGTGGTAATTATCCACGCAGTTACTGAGTGTGTGACATGTTCCTGTTTTGGTTTTCCAATATACTGGGGACATTTTTACGTGTCTATTTTTGCGCTGTTCTGGGTAGATGACTTTATTAGCAACAATCCTCTAGTGCCAAGTCCTATTAACAGTTTTTGTTCCTTTATAAATAGCCTGTTATTCTACCCTTATACCTTATATCCGTTTAGGGCATCAGTTCCCATATGAGCAGTAGGTATATGTATACCAGCTCATCCCTATATTTAGCCGTCTCTCCCACTGGGGATTTTAATATCCTGTGTTTATATGTTCACTATATATGTTGTGTTTGTTATAAATAGATTTATTAAAGTTTTTATTTTTTTTTTGGTTTTAATTACGCTTTTGAGCCTGTCGTCTTAGGGTCAGTGGACCCTTCTTTTGGTCCTACTAATTACATATTTTCCATCCAACAGTGTCTAATATTGATACTGCAACTTTAGAGTGCAATTTATAGGCCTTATAGTGACCCCTGGTGGTTACTTGTTCATGTGTTAGCTATTTAATTTTTCCCTGTGCACCAAGTTTTTTAACTTTATGTACTACTAGGTGAACGACTAGTCACTATGTTTAAGTGATAATCCAATGTGGTGTCTTCTTTCTTGTCTTTATAATCCATATCGTCTGTGGTCTTCTTTTCGGGATCTTCTTTGCCGTCTGCGGGGTCTTCGTGGTCTTCTGGCTTCTTCATCTTCTTCTGCGACGCACTGGCCATCTTCTTCTGAGGGGAGGTCCTCTCCCCACGACGTCTAGCTGTAAAATGAGACAACATAGGCTTTTATAGGTCTATGACGTTACATTTTGCATCAAATGGTTCTCACGGTCCTGATTGGTCCGTGAAAAGCATGTGATTTTGGTTAAGGAACAAAAATAATGCTGACGTCATTTAAAGGAAATGAAGGCAGCCAATGAGAATGGCTTTGCTTCATTTACCTTTAATATGACGTCAAGAAAACCAAAATGGCGCCGTCACATGGGACTAGAGCCAATGATATCGTCGGAACTAAATCAACGATCTCATTGGCTCTAGTCCCATGTGACGGCGCCATTTTGGTTTTCTTGACGTCATGTTAAAGGTAAATGAAGCAAAGCCATTCTCATTCAGGACAAACCACTTTCCTCTTCACTCGATGAAACAAAAAGAAGACAGCGCGGCCCCCATAGAATAATACTGTGAGTAAATAATTTATTAATAAATGCTGCTAGATTACGGAAACTTACAATAGATAAATAGGTAATAAGCAGTGATTAAAACGATCTTGGCACATCACCCGTTATTCCATCCGTGTGCCGATCCACATGCAGCTGGTCTGGTAAGCTCCCGTTGCGGACGCCAGGAATGTGCGCGCGCACTCAATCTCTTCCTGGTATTCAAGTCTAATATATAATCACATAGTTCCCATAGCCCTGGCTAAGCCCGGTGTGGAGTAGCTTCTACTCATGATTAGACACCGTCTTGATCCCCCCCCTTCCAGCTGCTTCCCTGACGCTGCCAGAAGCGTCTCCCATTTGGCCTCCGGTGGTGTAACAGATCCTCTCAGACGACAGCAGAACAAGGTAAGGATCAAATGAACAACCGCTCCAGGAAAAAGGTAAGGCGCTCACCAGCAAAAAAGGGGTAAAATTCAACTTTATTCAACTACATAAAAAACAAATAAACAAACAGTGCTAGCTACTCTCCCACGCGTTTCACGCCCACTGTGACGCTTTCTCAAGGAGTCCTTTAGAAAACGCCACAGTGGGCGTGAAACGCGTGGGAGAGTAGCTAGCACTGTTTGTTTCTTTGTTTTTTATGTAGTTTAATAAAGTTGAATTTTACCCCTTTTTTGCTGGTGAGCGCCTTACAGTACCTTTTTTCCTGGAGCGGTTGTTCGTTTGATCCTTACCTTGTTCTACTTCTTGTTCTGGGCTTTTCCTCTGTCATTCCTGTTAGAACAGGCAGTGGAAAGGTTAATTCCTTCAAGAGATCTGTATGTGTATTTCAGCCTTGAATGTGTAGCAATATTCAAGGGCGGGCCTTGCAACTCTGAGGTTGTCAAAGGGGTGGATATTGGTTGGAACGCACCCTGGTGTGTGTGGGCAATCTGTATCCGGCTTTGTCTTGTAATGAGTCAAAGTTAGAGACACTCCCCTGAGATGTTCAAATTGGGACATACCTCCAAAATTAAGATACAGTTAGTCAGTCAGTTAATCAGTTAGTTAGTGTTGATGAAGAGCTGAGAGAGGAGACAACACAGAAGAAAGCTGTCTCTTCCCTTCCCCCCATGCTAAGAGGGGGGGGGGGGAGAAAAGTAGAACATGATGCTAGCCAGGGCTCTGAGCTAGACAGAGAGGAATGATGATGTGACAGACCTTGATGCTGTGCTGATATGCTGCTGTAACGGTGTTTCCCTGGGCCCTTCTGATCCTGCCCCATATGTGAGAAACTGTCCCAATTACATGTCTGTGTCCTGTGGTGCACCTGCTGGCTCACAGGACTCCTGAGTCTCCCGCTGGGTGGTAATGGGGACTTCAGCATGACAGGCGTCTGAGATAGTGTGCTGAGTCCTACTCACATTTGGTACAGTGCCTCCACCCCATCCAGATCCCCATGATAGCAGGGAGGAGTTTCTGACGGGGAACTCCTAGGTGCACCTTCTCCCTGAGTAACTCCACGCACAGGAAGAAGGGTCTTTTCATGGGCATCTTTATTAGCATCTCTTGTGGCAGACTGCCCATCACAGCAGCCGACACTTAGCCGCACATCTTGTAGTGGCCCTCCTTTCAGAAGATTCCTCCTGTACTGTGACGATAGCCTGCCACAGGTATTAAAGGTTACACAAATCACTGGGTTGAACTGAACGAGTCTTAGATATAATAAAGTATATTTATTTCTTTGGATAGGTGAACACACGAATAATACAGTAACAAACAAGAAGTACACTTACTTTGGGGTTGGGGAATGAGAAGTATGAAGCATAGCAATTCTCTCGCAATCAGGTAGCATTCAGATGATATTTAGAAGACAAAGGAAACAGGGTGGACATCAGTTTATAAACCTTTTGTGCCCTATCCTTAACATTGTGTACAGTGGATTGGTTTTCAATTACCTCTAGCCACTCATTAACGTGGGAACACTTTTTGACCTATTCCCCCTGCTAGTTGGTACATGCGCAGTAGAGCTCTAGTGTTGTTTCTGTTGGGAACTGTAATGTCACTTGGGGAAATGTAAGAACCAACAGTTCTCGCCCTACGATAAACAAATTTGGGGGGCAAGATTTAATATATTTATTCAAGATTGGATCTATAGATAAAACATTCCAATGTTTGGAGACAATAGATTTTATCGTCTAGGCGGTCCGCGCATGCGCAGTGAGCACGTACGGCCGTCATGACGTCACTGTGCGGCTCTTTTTGGCGCGAATGGATCTCAGGTAAGGGGGGTATATAATAGGATGTTTTAACAGTGTATGTTATCCTTGATAAAGAACGCACCAGCGTTCGAAACGCGTTGGATTTTTAGGTCTATGACTTAATAAAGTTTATATTTTTTTGGAATTGGGTCCTCTCCTCTCTTTGCTCCTGTTGGATCATGCGCTCCTTTCCACTTCCTGTTATCTACCACCACTGGAAGCTGCACATCCTGTCAGCCCCATACCAAGGAATTGTGAGTACTTTATTGCTACAGGGTTACTTCCAATGAGACTGATCGTGGTGGGTTAATCCTGCCCATTACCTGTCTTCAGGAGGCATATTAACCCAATATTGTTAGCTACTATTTTTACTCATTATTATTGCTTCTGGATTATCCTTGGATATTGTCTTTGGCTATTATTGGTTATTAAACCTAGCATTTGATCGCTTCTCCATCTCTATCTATTTGTGTTACAGTAATCACTCTGCAGCACAGGAAGGATGAGGATAGGGGGACGGGATCCATTATATTTCTAACTGTAACACATTTTTGGTACAGCTTTCAGAACAACAGACAGTCTGCTGTTTGGAACACAGCAACAGATCTGTTTGTGATACTTTGTTGCCGAAGGGCAGAGCTCAAAATGGTGTGTGTGAGAGCCTCTTTGAAAAGAGGAAGTGGATATGACTTAATAAATGTGGCTGTGGCAACAAAAGGATGATCAGTACATTAAAATAAATCATTAGAAATGGCATTAGGAGTTAAAAAAAAATCAACTACAGACAGTATTCTCTAATATTACAGAATGTATTTATTTAGGAGGAAAAAAAACATAGTATTTTTCACGTTTTACTGCTTTAACTTTGATACTTGTGCCTGCTCAGTCTGCCCTCCTGGACTTCCGATGCTCCTCCCACTCAGAACATGGCCGCCTTACATGGACGTTACCCACGTACTCATTCTGTAGTCTCTGGTTTTCTTTCATAATGGCTTTTGCTGCACAGGATTGATACTTAATTGGTTGCAGTAGTGTCCTCTATTGTCACAGTTACATTACTAGAGTTCTTTATTGTGACAATGTGCAGTGTGGTACTGGGGATGTACAGTTATGGAGATATGCAGCACAGCCCCAACGCATTCCTCCTCCCTCCCCTTTTTATTCGCTTTGTGATCTGGTCCCACTAGGTTTCCTCCCCCCATGTTTTTTCGCTGGGTGTTTTGGGGGTGTCATGGTGTGAGGGTTAAGAGTATAAGTTTGTTCACTGTACTTACACTTGTGGTGCTCTTGATAACGGCTCGTGGGGAGCCCAAATGTAAAAGAACAAGAGAGACTTCCGGTGGAGCTTCAATGAAGGCCGGGCCACAGGTAGGGAGAGCTGAGGCCCGGCAGTTGGACGTGGATGCGTGGTGCGACCTCTGGCCGGGCCCAACTTCAAGACAGTTGTCCCAGCTCTCCCACCGTCGTTGGCCCTGATCCTGTGTCAACGTCACTCTGAAAAAAGGCGCAGGAACATTGTACCGACGCATACCGTCACAAAATATCCCTGTATATTTATGTATATAGTTAAGTGAGACAGTTGGCACTCCGGTAGTTATAGTAGGAGCTGGTGCTTGTCCCATACACAATCATACAGAGAAGAAGATACCCGAAGGAAATCACGAGGCAGCACTTGGTGGTAGTACGCAAAAGAATATATTTGTTGAAAAGGCATGCACAAAACCACTGCGACGGTTTCGGTAGGCAGGCGGCCATTTTAGATACGCACATGCGCAGCACACCAGTGAGTGCGGTGGCCATTTTAGGGGCTCTGTATGACAGAGCAAGGGACTACATGTCCCATTCTCCTCCAGGGCAGGCACCCCATGTGGGGTGGTACAGTCAATATGGCTCACGAATCCTCACAGGAAGCAGGAGAGACTTTGGCGCGAACTGGAGCCGTGAGTCGGAGCAGAGGAGGCAACAGAGTTGGTAGTGTCCAGGGAGCAGTGCTTCTCTGGACTAGGCCTAGAGTTGCCCCGCAGACCCCTGCTAGGCCCTGAGCCATTCTAGATTGTGTGTGCTGTAGGGAAGGCCCCAGATAGAGACGCTTCCCTTAGTATTTGTATATTGAGAGTGTTGCTGCACCGGTGGACGGATGCCACGTGATGATCTGCGGCCTGCGTTCTTGGACCAGACCACAGGCCTCACTATAGACATTGTCTGGAGCTCCCTCAAGAGACGGACACCACTGTTAAGGAGAGAGGGGACTTGGCAGACCCCACGTCGTGGGATCACGTTGCGGCTCTGCTGATCCAGGATCTCCCATATGCCCTGGTCTGGCCTGAGACCAAGGGTAAAAATGTGTACCAGCGACTCTACACAGGGGGAGCGCTACTCCACACACACTGTTTGGGTGGGCCTGTTCTGTGGACAGAAGGAACAAAGGGCAAGGAAAGGGTGATGGGGGAGTGTAAGGAAAGTGTGACGGGGGAGTTTAAGAAGGGGGTTGATAGTGACGAGGTGTGTGAGAAGGGGGGAGTGTAAGAGAAAACAGGTGGGGGGCGTCTGGAAAGGACAACATGTGTGGGAGGGGGGTACTCGCAAGGCCACCGACACATGGGGGGGGGGGGGGTTCTCGCAAGGCCACCGACACGTGGGGGGGTTCTCGCTAAGCCGCCGACACGTGGGGGGGGTTCTCGCAAGGCCGCCGACACGTGGGGTGGGGGCCTGGTAATGCTGTCTGTGGCTCTGGATGGATGGGGAGAAGCGAGTCAGAGAGAGGAAGGGGGGAAGTGGAGAAATCAGAGAGAGATTTATTATAATGTCAGTATTACACAGTAAATAAACATCACATCCAGCCTTGGGGAGAGAGAGGATAAACCTCTGATTGGTTGATCTCTGGTGTTATGGGGTTTCACTCTAAGGATTCTGGGAGTTATGGTTCCCCTGCTTCAGCAGTTAGAGCTTTGAATAGGGAGCAAGAATACAGCTTACAACAGCCAAAGGGATGTGATCACATGGCATACAGCAGCCAATGAATGTAGTCACCCTGAGCCTCTACTGATTCGTGGCTATCTTTCAAGAGATTATTTCCCTTCTCAGCAAGGGCTTCTGGGAGTTGTAGTCCTGCTCCTGATCCGATGTTGTAACTCTGAAGGCAGCAGGACTACAAAACCCAGAACACATTGGGAGCTCATGACATCACTCAGAGGTCAGCCAATCAGAGCACATAGTGCCTCCCCTCCCCTACATGCTGCAGCTGCCCCCAGGTAGGAAGTAATGCCTTGTTCCTTATGTGTGTGTAATATAGTTATACAGAAGCGCTGATCACATGCACCTCCTGTCACACTGTGTGCAGAGACCTGACTATTACATGGGGGTTTCATGCACTCACCTCACATGGGAATGGCTGCTGCTAAATATTCTTACTGGGTGAGGGGGCAGAGAAGGGGGGAGCCGGGTGTGTAACATGCATGGGAGGCGGAATGAGACCTGTTACTGCCCAATACACAGGGGACATGTTCCAACATTTCAAAGGTTCATTAGAAATACAGAATTTTATATACAGACTGCCCCCCCTCCTCACACAGACTGCCCCCCCCTCCTCACGCAGACTGCCCCCCCTCCTCACACAGACTGCCCCCCCCTCCTCACACAGACTGTCCCCCTCCTCACACAGACTGCCCCCCCTCCTCACACAGACTGCCCCCCATCTCACACAGACTGCCCCCCCTCCTCACACAGACTGCCCCCCCTCCTCACGCAGACTGCACCCCCTCCTCACGCAGACTGCCCCCCCTCCTCACGCAGACTGCCCCCTCCTCACACAGACTGCCCCCCCCCTCCTCACACAGACTGCCCCCCCCCTCCTCACACAGACTGCCCCCCCTCCTCACACAGACTGCCCCCCTCCTCACACAGACTGCCCCCCTCCTCACACAGACTGCCCCCCTCCTCACACAGACTGCCCCCTCTCCTCACACAGACTGCCCCCTCCCTCCTCACACAGACTGCCCCCTCCCTCCTCACACAGATTGCCCCCCTCCTCACACAGACTGCCCCCCCTCTCACACAGACTACCCCCCCTCTCACACAGACTGCCCCCTCCCTCACACAGACTGCCCCCTCCCTCACACAGACTGCCCCCCCTCCTCACGTAGACTGCCCCCCCTCACACAGACTGCCCCCTCTCCTCACACAGACTGCCCCCCGCTCCTCACACAGACGCCTCCCCCCTCCTCACACAGACTGCGCCCCCCTCCTCACGCAGACTGCCCCCCCTCCTCACGCAGACTGCCCCCCCTCCTCACGCAGACTGCCCCCTCTCCTCACACAGACTGCCCCCTCCCTCCTCACACAGACTGCCCCCTCCCTCCTCACACAGACTGCCCCCTCCCTCCTCACACAGATTGCCCCCCCTCCTCACACAGACTGCCCCCCCTCTCACACAGACTACCCCCCCTCTCACACAGACTGCCCCCTCCCTCACACAGACTGCCCCCTCCCTCACACAGACTGCCCCCCCTCCTCACGTAGACTGCCCCCCCCTCACACAGACTGCCCCCTCTCCTCACACAGACTGCCCCCCCCTCCTCACGCAGACTGCCCCCCCTCCTCACACAGACTGCCCCCCCCTCCTCACGCAGACTGCCCCCCCTCCTCACACAGACTGCCCCCCCCTCCTCACACAGACTGTCCCCCTCCTCACACAGACTGCCCCCCCTCCTCACACAGACTGCCCCCCATCTCACACAGACTGCCCCCCCTCCTCACGCAGACTGCCCCCCCTCCTCACGCAGACTGCACCCCCTCCTCACGCAGACTGCCCCCTCCTCACACAGACTGCCCCCCCCCTCCTCACACAGACTGCCCCCCCCCTCCTCACACAGACTGCCCCCCCTCCTCACACAGACTGCCCCCCTCCTCACACAGACTGCCCCCCTCCTCACACAGACTGCCCCCTCTCCTCACACAGACTGCCCCCTCCCTCCTCACACAGACTGCCCCCTCCCTCCTCACACAGATTGCCCCCCTCCTCACACAGACTGCCCCCCCTCTCACACAGACTACCCCCCCTCTCACACAGACTGCCCCCTCCCTCACACAGACTGCCCCCTCCCTCACACAGACTGCCCCCCCTCCTCACGTAGACTGCCCCCCCCTCACACAGACTGCCCCCTCTCCTCACACAGACTGCCCCCCGCTCCTCACACAGACGCCTCCCCCCTCCTCACACAGACTGCGCCCCCCTCCTCACGCAGACTGCCCCCCCTCCTCACGCAGACTGCCCCCTCTCCTCACACAGACTGCCCCCTCCCTCCTCACACAGACTGCCCCCTCCCTCCTCACACAGACTGCCCCCTCCCTCCTCACACAGATTGCCCCCCCTCCTCACACAGACTGCCCCCCCTCTCACACAGACTACCCCCCCTCTCACACAGACTGCCCCCTCCCTCACACAGACTGCCCCCTCCCTCACACAGACTGCCCCCCCTCCTCACGTAGACTGCCCCCCCCTCACACAGACTGCCCCCTCTCCTCACACAGACTGCCCCCCGCTCCTCACACAGACGCCTCCCCCCTCCTCACACAGACTGCGCCCCCCTCCTCACGCAGACTGCCCCCCCTCCTCACGCAGACTGCCCCCCCACCCTCCTCATAGACTGCAATGATCCCTCAAATTAACAATATCTCACCCCAATCTTTCCCCATATACCATCTGTTACGAACAGCACTCTTGTGAGAACATGACTTGTATAAATATGCAAACACGGTTAATACACATGGCTAAACTAGCCAAGTCTCCTTTTTCCTGGGGTAGGTACTTTCAACGAGTTAATATTTACCCTTATTCTGTTACACTCTATCCATTAATATGCTGCCACCACCAAAAGAAATGTCAAATGTAATTTCCCCGTTTATTAAAGTAAAACTATTTACTTGACACACATCTGCAAGGGGAGGGAGGAGGGGGGGTGATGTGCAAGGGGAGGGAGGGGAGGGATGTGCAAGAGGAAGGAGGGGGGTGATGTGCAAGGGTAGGGAGGGGGGTGATGTGAAAGGGGAGGGAGGGGGGGTGATGTGCAAGGGGAGAGAGGGTGGAGGTGCAGGGGAGGGTCATTGGAGGTGCAGGGGAGGGTCATTGGAGGTGCAGGGGAGGGTCATTGGAGGTGCAGGGGGGAGAAGGATGTGAGGTGCAGGGGGGAGAAGGATGTGAGGTGCAGGGGGGTGGGATGTGTGTGGTGTGCAGGGGGGTATTGTGTGTGATGTGGAGGGGGAGTATTACATGTGTGGGTGAGGGGGAGAGATGGGGATATGAGAGATAGATGGGGAGTATCGCAAAGGTTGATAGTGAGGGGTTCTGGAGGAGATATGAGGGGTTCTGGAGGAGATATGAGGATGAGGGGTACTGGGGGAGATATATGAGGATGATGATGATGAGAGGTGCTGGAGAAAAGAAGATGATGATGATAATGATGATTTTACCCGTGTGGCCCAAATTTTGTTTTCCTTGGAGCAGTTCGGCCCTTCTCGATTTACGAGTTGTGCAGGCCTGATATAGGATTTGGATAATCCTGGTGACTTCCTGGCTGCAGGACTTCAGAATTAGGATGGCACTCAACACTTATTGCACTTATACAATTATATTGTGTATATGCATTGTATAATATTATTTGTAACATATAATTTCCACATTATATGCACTACTAGCTGAGAGACCAGGCGTTAGATAAAATAAATTGATGTTGTTTAAAATAAAAAGTATATTTTTAGTAGTTCCAGTTGGAGCAAACATATAAAAACAAAACCACAACTGCACTGCGTGAGTAATAAATGTAGGCCAACCACACACTGACTGAGAAACTTCTGATCTCTCTGATCTGATGTCAATAAGGAGCGGAGCCAAAATGATAGTAGGCATGAAATGACTGTTGGTGAGGAGATTCTCACAGCAGCCATTTTGTGTAAAGACAGATTCATTTCTACATACATAATAATAGCGTGAAAACAAATAAATAACAATATGTTTAGGCATTAAATGACAGTTAGAGAGGAGATTCTCACAGCAGCCACTTAATATTGTAAAATGTAGATTCCAACTTATCCCTTTAAGAGATGTAACATTCATCTAATATGGATCTCATGTGATTAGGTGAAGAAGCATGGTCTCAGGTGTGTGTGTGTGTGTGTGTGTGTATGTGTGTGTACACAGGGGTGACAGTGAGTGTGTGTGTGTGTGTGTAGACAGGGGTGACAGTGTGAGATGGATGAAACTTACCTTGGACTCCGCAGGGGTTCTCTCGGGTAATGGTGTGTCAGTGAGAGTGTGTGACAGTGAAGTAGGCGTGTGTCAGTGATGTCACTGTACCTTTTGGCCAATGAGAGTCGTGTGGGAGGCTGACTATGGGCAGGCGGACACAGGGACCAATGTCTGTGTGTGTCTATGCGTGTGTCACATTGGAGCCTCTTGGCCAATGAGAGTCGCGGGGGGGCGGGCGGACACAGGGACCAATCAGATTCGCCGCATCTAGCACTAACCTTTCAATTTTATATATTAAGATTATCACTTTGGCTATAGCGCTGAAGTTGTGTATATTTCCTTCTGAATTGGTACCCTCAAACTAAGTGGTGACATGTTCATCACCTCTCACTGTCATTCACAGGGGATATTTCAAGAATTGTAAAACATACTGGACACCTAACAAGCTCTTATTGAACCCCCAAAATAACCACAACATATATATATAAGCATATGAGTGTCACAGAGGAGTGCTACTGAGCATACCGTGTATGAGTTTCACTGGATGTGCTAAAACTGAGCTTTGTCTGTGTTTTATGTTCTGTCTCTGGTTTTGATATTTCAAGAATGTAAGGTTTTCTTTGAGGCTTACAGTCCGTGATCTTGGTATTGTCTTACAGACTTCCAAACTTTCCACTTTTAGGGCCTCATGCAGAGAGCAGCGCTATTTAGAATTGGAGAGGGGGAAAAATTTAAGCTTTTTTGGAGAGTTTTTTTCTCCATATGCAGAAAGGGCAGAAAACTGCATTTACAAGCCTTTCTGCATATGGAGAGTTTCAACCAGCGCTATGAGCGCTGTTGAAACTAGTGGGGAAAAATCGCGTTTTTTTTTTTCCCCTCCACCGGCCGCGGAGCGCCAGCTGCTTGGTGGAGAGGAAAAATGTTGAAAATCGCGCCATTTTTTTGCCGCGAACAGCCACTAGATGGCGATCGCGGCTCTCTGCATACGGCAGGAAAAAAAAACTGGAGAGATTAGAAACTCTCCAGCCGCGCGGCGAATTTCAAGTAAAAAAAAAAAAAATGGCGCTTTTTTTTAAACTTGCCTTTTCCGGCGGTTTAAAGCTCCATTTTCGCCGGCAAATGGCGAGATTCCTTTTTGCGCTGCTCTCTGCATGAGGCCCTTAGTGAGCCATCAGTGATAACCCTCAGGTTAAGCTCTTTTTCTAGATCAACACCAAAACAGGAAGGGTCCTGACCTGTCATAAAAACAATTCTTGTATTTTTTTAGACAATTTGTAACCAACATTAATCCCTTATTTGCAAAATTGATTTAAATATCCAATATTTTCTGCCATATACATTACACACCCTAAAGAACTTAGCAGCCCTTGGAAAACAAATCTATTGGGAGGGAAAACCATGAGAAGCTGTAGGCAAGGATATCCAAAATTTGTTGGGAAGCCAGAAGAAGGATTCAAGAAGATGATGAGCAGAATACGGTTTGGGGAGAAAGTGATACTATTTTAGCAGCTGCATTTTGGATTGATTATAGGGGAGAAAGTTGTGAGGCAGGGAGGCTTGTTAGCCGTATTTACAATAATCTTGATGGGAGAGGATAAGCATGTGCATTAGAGTTTTAGTAGAAGAAAGGGCAGATCTTGGCAATATTTCAGAGGAAGAAGTGACACATTTTGGTCATTCCATGAAATGTGAATGGAGAAGGAAAGGTAGGAGTCAAATGTCACTCCTAAGCAAGGTGCTTTTGGTGACAGGATATATGGATAGTACAGTTTACAGTGATGGAAAGGGGTGGTATTAGGCCATATTTAGGGGGAAATATCAGGATGTCAGTTTTAGACATATAACATTTAAGACGGCAAAGTGCAACCCACAAGGATATAGCCAGGAGGCAATCCAAGACTTGGGACTGGATTGCAGGACTGTGGGTCTGGGTGGATAGATATACAGCTGAACCCCGTTATAACGCGGTCCATGGGGTCCACAACTCGCGGCAAAATGGAGGTTTTAAAAGCGGGAGCCATACTCAGACCACGTTATAGGCGGATTCGCGTTGTAGCGGATCGCGCTATAATGGGGTTGAGCTGTATCTGCATATCATCTGCACAGAGATGACATCTAAGGCCGAAAGAGTTAATGAGGGTTTTATGTTTTATTCATGTTAATTTTCCTACAGTACATTACAATATAGTTTCATTATTATATACACATTTGTGTTGCAAATGAGATGTTAATCAGAGTTTACATAAAATTATGGGCGTTTCACATAAAATTATCCTATTCATTTATTTATCAGTCATGTACAAATTATTATCCATCAAAATGCAAAACGAGAAGACAAAAGTGCACAGAAATTGTGCTGTTTTATATGTTATATTTATTTTTATTTTTCTCTGTAAACTATTTTTTCATATTATGTTTTCTTATTTTAGCAAAAATGTCAAAATACATTTTCCAGCATTTTCCATTTGTATAACCGTATTAGTTTCACAACTTACAATGAATCATTATGTAGTATTTTAAATCTTTTTTATATATGTGGGGTGGATACAATCCAAATACTGGTGCTACAAAATGATGAGCAGTAGTACCGCAACAATGAAGGATACATGTATAAATCCTGCCGCTGAACACAGTCCAATGAAATGATAGGCATATGAGAGGGGCTCACAGTGTGCCAACAAGGTATCAAAACTCAGGAAGGGGGCAAGTCAAGTGGTAGGGAGCATGAGACCTATGCACGGAACTCCATAGTGAAAACTCCGCCACTACCCTCACTAATCCTGACGTCCTAAACACAACTCTTAAGCCCCTGGGGGTGCGGTACTCACGAACTTGACCCGTCGATGTTGCCCCTCAGATGCAGCAATAGGGACACTTGTTTCAGGTGCAGTGTCGGCGTGCTCCAGCCTCCGTAAGTAAATGAAAAAAGCTGAATATGGCGGTTCACAGCTGTCCGCAGGGTAAGTAGAATGCGCAATCAAAAAAGGTTTAAAAAAACTTTAATGTGCACTGAACATAACAAATGCCACAAGAAAACTCTGACGCGTTTCGTCCTGTGTTTTCTTTGACAAAGTCCTTACACAGGACGAAACGCGTCAGAGTTTTCTTGTGGCATTTGTTATGTTCAGTGCACATTAATGTTTTTTTTAAAAATATATTTTTTGTTTCAATTTTTTTGTATTGTTTTTAGCAAAATACACATCATATAATGAACTTTGTTGTACATATACTGGAGGAACATTGACAAGTAAAGATGTTACAATAGGCATCAGCAATCCTTCATCTTTGCTTAAATAAAGTGCTTTTTTTACTCCATTTATTACTGCAATATCCCATGCTCCCACAGTTTGGGTTTTAGTAGGGAAGCAGCCGCTTCCTCGTGTATCTCTCTTGGTTACAGGATAGAGGAGAGAAGAACAGAGAAGAAGAAGAGGGGGGGGGGGAGGGGGATCAGTCCACTTATTTGTTTTTTTTAATTACTTCCTTATAAGTCTGTCATATGCCCGACCATATTTCCCATATTTTATGGAATTTGTCCATTTTTTGGGACAGTTTTGCCGAGAGAAGTTCCATCGTCTTTATTTCCCGGAGTCTTCGTAACACTGTCTGTTTAGATGGGGCATTTACCTTTTCCCAGGCAGCTGCTACAGAGCAGCGGGCTGCCGTAAGTACATGTACTACCATCTTACTTTCTGCCGTTTCTAGATCATTGACTGGTTTAGCCAGCATCATGGTTAGTGGGTCCACCTCAATCTCTACCCTCAGGTATTCGCGGATCAATGTTTTGATCATGATCCAGAACACCTGAATCTTTGGCAATTCCACCAGATGTGAGCCATGTCTCCTTTTTGCCCGCAGCCATTCCAACACAAATCTGGGGTCCCGGGGAAGATCTGGCTCAACCTATTCGGGGTTAGGTACCAATGTAATAAGATTTTGTAAATATTCTCTTTGATAGTAGTGCAGATTGATGTTTTTGAAACTGCCTCCCAGATATCCTCCTAGTCTTCCCTATCAATTTCTATATTTAAATCTTCTGCCCATTTGAGCATATAATTGTGTTGGGAACAACCAGCTGACCTCGCCAGGCCCTGATAAACCTCCGAGATCAACCCTTTACAGTAATACCCTCTCCTACACAGTCGTTCGAAATTTGTTAACGGTTGGAATGTCGATTCTTTAGAGACTTTTTGCAGGTAGTGCCTGATCTGGAGGAAGCCAAATACTGGTAGATTTACTTTCTGGTGTTTTTTCTCCAGTTCTTGGATCGATAAGATCTTACCGTTAACCAATAAAATCATCTGCCACCATCATCTTTAACTGTTTAAATGTATTGAGTCTCTGTGGGAGCCAACCTGGGGGGAACTCAGGGTTATTAAATATGGGCGTTAGTAGTGTGGGCTGAGCCATCAGACCGTGTTTCTCTTTATTTTTGGTCCATATTCTCCATGTACATTTCATTGCTCCCAGTTTTAATACTTCCGAGAAGGTCTCTCTACCCCTCTCAGTCCACAGCGTGGCCGGGAGAGAGAGAGGTCTCGTGTAGGCAGATTCTATCTTGCTTAAGTTGGGCCGCTAAATAGTATTTAATGATATCCGGGACTTCCAAGCCTCCGCATTCTTTTGGTGCTAGCAGGATAGATCTAGCTACCCTCGGTCTTTTATTTTGCCAAATAAATTGGAAAATTCTGTTTTGCATATTTTTCAATTCGGACATTGGGATATCAATTGGGAGAGTCTGGAAGTAATACAGAAGTCTTGGTAGGATATTCATTTTGACCGTGGCTATTCTTCCTAGCTAAGATATCTGGTATTCATTCCAGCTCTGAAGGTCTTTTTTTAGCCTCTCAAATAGGGGAGGGTAGTTGGATTGAAACAACGATTTATACTCCCGTGTTATCTGGATTCCCAAGTATTTGATCTTTGTGGAGCTCCATTTATAATTAAAATTTGTTTGTAGTAATTTAACCTCGGGGTTAGGTAAGGATATATTCAATGCTTCCGACTTATCCATGTTGGTTTTGTACCCCGAAATTTTGCTGAATTTGTCTAGTTGTGAGTGTAAATTCGGGAGTGAAGTCAAGGTGTTGGCTAGAGTTAGGATAGTGTCATCAGCAAAGAGGGATATTTTATAGTTCGTCTCTCCAATTTCAATACCACTTATATTTTTGTCTTCTCTAATTGTCGACATGAATCCTATGAGCCGCAAAGGGAGACAGAAAAATATGAAATCCTGTTCCAGGACTCACCGCCACTGATTAACATGGGACTCACTTTTCAACGGTTTCACTGTCCAACGCTACTTCCAGAACGGATAACCTACTGTAAAAGATACTCCCCTAATAGGACAGATAATGTAGTGTACCAGGGAATGTACTAATGTACTGAATGCAGTGTCTGAGTGACGCCACAAGACATTCTTTATTGAACAGTAAGAGGCTCTCAGAAATTACAGAGGCTACTCTGATACTAGTGATGATTTTTTACCCTGCCAAACAAACAATAACATTTTAAGTTTTCTCTCTTTCAGGAACCAGTTGAGTTTGATAAAGTTGCAATTTACTTCTCCAAGGACGAGTGGATTATTTAAAAGAAGAACAGAAGGAACTTTACACGGATGTGATGATGGAGAATTACCAGACCCTCCGGTCTCTAGGTAAGAAAATATTACCCTCAATATGTCAAATGAAATATATATAAATTACAGGAGCTATATGTATCTTTATATAGAGCCACCCACGTACCTAGCGCTTCACAGCAGTAATACAATACACTTGACATCATAATATAGCAGATAAAGGGAATAAGATTTATGTATGGTGCAAACACTACATATATACGTGTCTCCCCGGACATATACAGGATGTGTCAATGTGAAGCCGGAAATTGTATCAATGATTGAGCAAGGAGAAGAGCCTTATGTAAGTTGTCACCAGCAGTATAAGGAGAAGGAAAGTCCTACAGATATCAGCACAGGTGAGTAATAAACACTTTAGTGGTGGGTGCTCTAGGAACAATCATTATATAACACAGGGGAGCGCAAACTTTTTTTCCCTGCGCCCCCCTGCCGGCAGTTCCCCTCTTTCCGCGCCCCTCCCCTCTTACCTTGACTCTGGCGGCGACGTGATGTCACATGACCTCGCGGCGTCATTTGACACCGCGTGGCCATGGCGACATGTATAAGAAGCCGCCGCAGCCAAGGTAGGTGAGGTTTACAGAGACCTTTGCCGCTTCCCCAGCACTTAATTTAAGTGCCTTTGGGAAGAGCGCAGGGCCTCTGTAAACCCCGCGCCCCCCACAGATAGTCTCACGCCCCCCAGTTTGCACACCGCTGATATAACATATTTCATAAAAAGGAAACTTGATCAGAAATAAGAATATCTGCCAATCATTACAAATGTCCTTTTTAACTATACTAGTCCCATGATAGAGTTGAAAGATGTGGTACATAAGCTTCCAGATTTTCAGTTTTATTGTATATAACTCTGGAAAACAATATCCTCACAAATAGTGTATTGCAATTTTGAATGCTTTTCTGCACTTCTAACAGTTACTGAATACCAAATTTGTTTCAAATGTTACCATGCTTGTAGTGTCTCTTTACAATCTGAAACGAAATCTGACGTTTGAAAAGCATTTTGTATGTCAGATGTTAATGAATTTCTTTACTCCCATTTTATCCCCAGCTGATGGATTCGTGAGCAGGAATTCCCCTGAAGGATATCCTATTTTGCACTGTTCACCAGATTGTGTAATGGAAGATGTCAGTGCTACCCATATTTATCAAGGACAAAATCACATTAGTCAAAATATACCAAGCCAGAGTCTGAGAAAATCTGTAAGAATTATGGCTAAGATATCAATTTCACAGGAAAAACGAAATCTCACAGACTCCCACATTTGGTCACTTCGAGAACATACAGGAAGAGAATATGCATGTACCTCTATTACAAACTGTAACAAAAGAAATACTAATGCAAGACAAGTTCCCACTAACCTGTCTTTAAATAGCTATACATGCTGTGAATGTGCTAAAAACTTCAATAATGAGTCGGCTTATAGAACTCACCAAAGAAAACATGCCACAGAGATGATGTATAACTGCTCTGAATGTCAGAAATGCTTTACTAGTAACTCAGATCTTGTTAAACATCTGAAAATTCACAAAGGAGAGATGACTTGCTCTGAATGTGGGAAACATTTCTCTTATAAATCACATCTTGTTATACATCACAGAATTCACACAGGAGAAACACCATTTGTGTGTTCTGAATGTGGCAAATGTTTTAACCAGAAAGGTAGTCTTGTTCAACATCAGAGAATTCATACAGGAGAAACCCCATTTGTATGTTCTGAATGTGGTAAATGTTTTAAACAGAACAATAGTTTTGTTAAACATCAGAGAATTCATACAGGAGAAAACCCATTTGTATGTTCTGAATGTGGTAAATGTTTTAAACAGAACAATAACCTTGTTGCACATCAGAGAGTTCACACAGGAGTAAAACCATTTGTATGTTCTGAATGTGGGAAATGTTTTATTCGGAACGATAGGCTTGTTGCACATCAGAGAATTCATACAGGAGAAACCCCATTTGTATGTTCTGAATGTGGCAAATGTTTTAACTTCAAAGCTAATCTTGTTAAACATCAGAGAATTCATACAGGAGAAAAACCATTTGTATGTTCTGAATGTGGTAAATGTTTTAAACAGAACAATAGCCTTGTTGAACATCAGAAAATTCACACAGGAGAAAAACCATTTGTATGTTCTGAATGTGGCAAATGTTTTAACCAGAAATGTCATCTTGTTGAACATCAAAGAATTCACACAGGAGAAAAACCATTTTTATGTTCTGAATGTGGGAAATGTTTTAACTACAAAGTTTGTCTTGTTAAACATCAGAGAATTCATACAGGAGAAAAACCATTTGTATGTTCTGAATGTGGGAAATGTTTTAGTCGGAACGATAGGCTTGTTGAACATCAGAAAGTTCACACAGGAGAAAAACCATTTGTATGTTCTGAATGTGGGAAATGTTTTAACCAGAAAGGTAGTTTTGTTGCCCATCGAAGAATTCACACAGAAGAAAAACGATGTTTGCTCTAAATGTGGTAAATGTTTTGCACGCAGAAAAGTTTTGCTTTTTAATAGAACAGTCTGAAAAATATGGGGGTTGTTTAAAAAAAAAATCTTTAAACTGCTATGAAAACATATCACCTTTCTTGTAATTGTGTTAAATATTTAGCTTTTTATTATTACTTAAAAAAAGTAAGGCAAGTGTGGAATTTTTACTGTTTTTTCGTGTTAAAAAAATTACTATTGTTTGAAAATTCTTTTATAGGATTTTTTAATTAATATTTTATAATAAGCATCTAGTGTATTTCCATAAGTTTTTGACTTTGAAAATGGGTGTCTGACACACCTTACAGTACATGTGCTGTTTTATTGTTAAGAGTACAAGCAATCAATAAAATAAACTAACATGGGCTCTGTGACGAAAACGGCAACAGGATGGTTAAAGTAAAGGTTAAGCGTGGTCCTGCCATCCCTTTCATCAAGATCACTGCCTTGATCCAAGAGTTGTTGTGAGCACTGGGATTGCCTGTGAATATATTTCCCAAAATGATGTAGTATGTCATTTTATTGTATTTAAAGGTACGGGGTACCATGTATATTATGCGTTAATACATATGGGGGCTGTAGTACCACCTCACTGGACATATGCAGATCACTCCCCTTAGCACCAGCTTTCTCAATAGAATTGTCCTTTTTGGTGGGCAGTGTTATTGTCCTTAAATTGGTACAATTTATTTTGTGTTAAATGGGGAAACCCCTATGCCGGTGCTCTGGATATATGTAGGAGATTATGACAGTGACTGTAAATAAGTCCGTAGTTGTCCATAATGTTGAACTTATTGTAGTGAGACAGGAGATAGAGGCTGTTAATGTGATGCTAGCAATAAATCTGCCCATGCATGAATCAGACACATTGTCCAGGTAGAAGACAAACGGATGGGGGAAGGGGGAATCCTGCAGCAGGAGCCGCAAAGTTGAGCCCGAGCTGGCCAGATAAGACAACCCCCATACTGCCACCCATCATCAAACTAGTCCTGCTGTCCCACGGTCACCTGGAAGAAGTGAAGATAAAAACTCACGTCTGTTTACCTTGTGCACATATTCCGCAGGCATCTGTAGTGATTAAGATCCTTAGTAGTGCCAGTTACTTTGCAGCTTTTCCACAAGGCATCCCTGAAATGATTGAACACTATAAGATCAGTTGTAACCCATGGAAGGTGGGCCCCCTGTACTCTTATTCTGCCTAGTGGAGCATGGGTATCACAGAGTTTTAAGAACTCTGATTGGAAATTGTCGAGCGCAGAATCAGGGTCGGGAATTAAGTCGATTCTGTACAAAGGGCAGTGGGTAAGGTCAGCCAGACACTGTTGTTGGTTAAAGTTTCTAAATGTCATGCTGTGCTCACCACAAACAACGAACGAAAAAGGTGCTCAAAAGCGCTCTAACAAAAACCCAGAGCTTTATAATTAAGTGCAAATAAACGACCGTGCATAAATAACACAATGTAAGTGCATAAATAACACAATGTAAGTGACAATCTATGGTGATCTATAAGGTGCAAATCAATAAAGGGGCTTAGCAAGCACACTCAACCCTTGGTGGGAGGCCGTTTCAGAAGTCTTGCAAGTTCAATTCTTTCCAAAAAGGACCAGAAGAGCGACTCTTTCAGCCATGAAAATAGAAAACATTACATAGAACAGCAATGTGTATTCCTTATTTAAAGTGATAGTGTAGGGCTCACAAAGGGCTACTCATAGTAAAGCAGCCAAAACTGAGCAGTCATCCAACTTATGGGGTGGATGGTCCCTGTGATTGATGCAGCAACTGCCCGCAGACAATCAGGTACACAGGGGTCGCGATCTCTCTGTGTATATTGTAGATCTCCGCTGTCTTATCCACTTCCGCACCTCTACCAGAGTTCGCGTCACTTCCGGTGCGTCATGGAACTCCGGCGTTGGTTGGTACGTCACTTCCGGCCCGTCTTGTCACTCCGGCGCTGGCTGGTGATGATTCGGTCTCGATCTTTTCCTCAGGGCACTGGCTGACAGGACACTACACGTTTCGTCGTTGACTCGACTTCATCAGGTCTCCCCAGTGGGAGAGACGGCTAAATATAGGGATGAGCTGGTATACATATACCTACTGCTCATATGGGAACTGATGCCCTAAACGGATATAAGGTTAAGGATATAAGATTATACCACTACAGAGACTGAGGCCCAGTATATTCTGTAAAGCTGTGATCCTCTGATATATCCACCACGATATAATGTCTGTATATTGAGGAATATAATCTCCGTTATATCATATCGGTAAATACAGACATACCCTCTGTGGTAATTATCCACGCATTTACTGAGTGTGACATTTTCCTGTTTTGGTTTTCCAATATACTGGGGACATTTTTACATGTGTCTATTTTTGCGCTGTTTTGGGTAGATGACTTTATTAGCAACAATCCTCTAATGCCAAGTCCTATTAACAGTTTTTGTTCCTTTATAAATAGACTGTTATTCTACCCTTATACCTTATATCCGTTTAGGGCATCAGTTCCCATATGAGCAGTAGGTATATGTATACCAGCTCATCCCTATATTTAGCCGTCTCTCCCACTGGGGATTTTAATATCCTGTGTTTATATGTTCACTATATATGTTGTATTTGTTATAAATAGATTTATTTAAAAAAAAAATTGGTTTTAATTATGCTTTTAAGTCTGTTGTCTTAGGGTCAGTGGACCCTTCTTTTGGTCCTACTAATTACATATTTACCATCCAACAGTGTCTAATATTGATACTGCAACTTTAGAGTGCAATTTATAGGGCTTATAGTGACCCCTGGTGGTTACTTGTTCATGTGTTAGCTATTTAATTTTTCCCTGTGCACCAAGTTTTTTAACTTTATGTACTACTAGGTGAGCGACTAGTCACTATGTTTAAGTGATAATCCAATGTGGTGTCTTCTTTCTTGTCTTTATAATCCATATCGTCTGTGGTCTTCTTTTCAGTGTCTTCTTTGCCGTCTGCGGGGTCTTCGTGGTCTTCTGGCTTCTTCATCTTCGACGACGCACTGGCCATCTTCTTCTGAGGGGAGGACCTCTCCCCACGGCGTCTAGCTGTAAAATGAGACGAAATAGGCTTTTATAGGTCTATGACGTTAAATTTTGCATCAAATGGTTCTCACGGTCCTGATTGGTCCGTGAAAAGCATGTGATTTTGGTTAAGGAACAAAAATAATGCTGACGTCATTTAAAGGAAATGAAGGCAGCCAATGAGAATGGCTTTGCTTCATTTACCTTTAATATGACGTCAAGAAAACCAAAATGGCGCCGTCACATGGGACTAGAGCCAATGATATCGTCGGAACTAAATCAACGATCTCATTGGCTCTAGTCCCATGTGACGGCGCCATTTTGGTTTTCTTGACGTCATGTTAAAGGTAAATGAAGCAAAGCCATTCTCATTCAGGACAAACCACTTTCCTCTTCACTCGATGAAACAAAAAGAAGACAGCACGGCTCCCATAGAATAATACTGTGAGTAAATAATTTATTAATAAATGCTGCTAGATTACGGAAACTTACAATAGATAAATAGGTAATAAGCAGTGATTAAAACGATCTTGGCACATCACCCGTTATTCCATCCGTGTGCCGATCCACATGCAGCTGGTCTGGTAAGCTCCCGTTGCGGACGCCAGGAATGTGCGCGCGCACTCAATCTCTTCCTGGTATTCAAGTCTAATATATAATCACGTAGTCCCCATAGCCCTGGCTAAGCCCGGTGTGGAGTAGCTTCTACTCACGATTAGACACTGTCTTGATCCCTCTCCTTCCAGCTGCTTCCCTGACGCTGCCAGAAGCGTCTCCCGTTTGGCCTCACGGTGGTGTAACAGATCCTCTCAGACGACATCAGAACAAGGTAAGGATCAAATGAACAACCGCTCCAGGAAAAAAGGTAAGGCGCTCACCAGCAAAAAAGGGGTAAAATTCAACTTTATTCAACTACATAAAAAACAAATAAACAAACAGTGCTAGCTACTCTCCCACGCGTTTCACGCCCACTGTGACGCTTTCTCAAGGAGTCCTTGAGAAAATGCCACAGTGGGCGTGAAATGCGTGGGAGAGTAGCTAGCACTGTTTGTTTCTTTGTTTTTTATGTAGTTTAATAAAGTTGAATTTTACCCCTTTTTTGCTGGTGAGTGCCTTACCTTTTTTCCTGGAGCGGTTGTTCATTTGATCCTTACCTTGTTCTACTTATTCTGGGCTTTTCCTCTGTCAGTCCTGTTAGAACAGGCAGTGGAAAGGTTAATTCCTTCAAGAGGTCTGTATGTGTATTTCAGCCTTGAATGTGTAGCAATACTCAAGGGCGGGCCTTGCAACTCTGAGGTTGTCAATCAAAGGGGTGGATATTGGTTGGAACGCACCCTGGTTTGTGTGGGCCAATCTGTATCCGGCTTTGTCTTGTAATGAGTCAAAGTTAGAGACACTCCCCTGGGATGTTCCAATTGGGACATACCTCCAAAATTAAGATACAGTTAGTCAGTCAGTTAATCAGTTAGTTAGTGTTGATGAGGAGCTGAGAGAGGAGACAACACCGAAGAAAGCTATCTCTTCCCTTCCCCCCATGCTAAGAGGGGGGGGGGAGAAAAGTAGAACATGATGCTAGCCAGGGCTCTGAGCTAGACAGAGAGGAATGATGATGTGACAGACTGTGATGCTGTGCTGATATGCTGCTGAAACGGTGTTTCCCTGGGCCCTTCTGATCCTGACCCCATATGTGAGAAACTGTCCCAATTACTTGTCTGTGTAGTGTGGTGCCCCTGCTGGCTCACAGGACTCCTCAGTCTCCCGCTGGGTGGTAATGGGGACTTCACCATGACAGGCGTCTGAGGTAGTGTACTGAGAGTCCTACTCACATTTGGTACAGTGCCTCCACCCCATCCAGATCCCCACGATAGCAGGGAGGAGTTTCTGACGGGGAACTCCTAGGTGCACCTTCTCCCTGAGTAACTCCACGCACAGGAAGAAGGGTCTTTTCATGGGCATCTTTATTAGCATGTCTTGTGGCAGACTGCCCATCACAGCGGCCGACACTTAGCCGCACATCTTGTAGTGGCCCTCCATTCAGAAGATTCCTCCTGTACTCTAATTAAGTTGTCTTTCCACCTCTCCCCTAAGGAAGACCGCCAGCTGTGCCAGAGCCCTGGACACAGTGTGTAATCAGCTTGTCACTTTGCCACTGACAGACAGACTTGAACTGCTGCAGACCTTGAACTCCAGAGATCAACCACTGGATGACACACACTGACTGAACCCCAACTCTGAACTGCTAACTTTAGGAAGTGCTGTGCAATATATAGGCTCCAGAAAGACCCACCTCTGTGTCACTAACAGTGGACCCAAAGCATGCTGTCACTTCCTTTGCTACATATGACACATCACAGGGTTTGAGGGCAAACATCCATGATAACTACTGGCAACCCTGCCTTATTACCAGGATTACTGCCAGCATGAGAGAGATCTGTACACCAATTTTACAAATGGCTACACTGCAATAAAAGAAAGATACTGCTGTGTGGAACTCTGTCTCTGGTATGTGAAGAGTGTCAGTGGGGGTCCCTCCTCTGAAGACCCCAGAGGATCCCTACTGGCTGGAGGCACTGCACCACCCAGAGATGACCAGAACAAAGTAACCTGTCCCACCTCCTGTCCCTGTCCTGGCTCTCCCCACACCACCGTGGAGCCCTCAGCCCTCTTGTTACCAGCAGGTTGCAGCACCATTACACCTGAGTAACCAGAGAAGGAGAGTACCCCCCCCCCCCATCTCACTTAGTGGGGATGGGATAAAAGGGTTACATATAGTTATACATATACTGTGTGTGTGTGTGTGTGTGTGTATATATATATATATATATATACTGCACCGACACACTTTATTCGAGCAAATACCCAGTATGTACCTGGCAGATACCTGGAATGCGCCGCTCCTCACCTCTGACAAGCCCCGTTGCGTTTGCCTTCCCAGCCTGGGTTCATGCCTGGCTGACGGGCGGCTGATCTGTTAAATGATAATGATTAGGATTTAATAGGCTGCAATGCTTCGTGTGTCTACCAGATGGCATAAATTCATGAATTGTAATGCAGTATATATATATAAACTGTGCAGTATTGCAGCCAGTGGGAATAAAATGCTTTAATCCCTGCTTGAAAATAACCCAATGCACTCGGGCAGAAAACAGTCACAAACCTCAATACACCCGGGTATACCCGAATTCGTGGGACTAGCCGAGCTCGAATAAAGTGTGTCGCCAGTGTATATACAGTGTTCGACAATTCTATACATTTACACGCCCGGGGGGTGTGGATTTAACCTCCGGGAGAGTAAGTATTGGCCCAAGCAGCACACGTGTTTTTTTTTAATTTCCCCTACTCACGCTGAAAAAAATAAATTAAAAAAAACTCCCCCTACCTGACAGCTGATTGGCGCGCGCTCCCAGGTTTTGTGGGCGCGCGGCCATGCTCTATATGAGCCCGCCCCCAATGAGCGGCCATTCTTTCTGCCCCGATATCTGTTGGAGAGAAAGTACTCTCCAATCTCTGCATGCTGCAACCCCTCTGCTCCTTCCCTGCGATTCCCCTGGTCCCCACATGGCTCCCTACTCCCCACCGCGGCCCTCTGCGCCTCCGCCTTTGCGTTAGCTCTCCTGTCCCCTTCCCTCCTCCTGTCCCCTTCCCCTGCTCCTGTCCCCTTCCCCTCCTCCTGTCCCCTGCTCCTGTCCCCTTCCCCTGCTCCTGTCCCCTCCCCCCTCGATCGCTGCCTGGGGCGGGAGGTCCCCACTGCTGCAGCCCGCTTGGCGTGTGGGGGGGGGTCCTCGGTGAATCCCACCTACCCTGCCGCCTCCCCGCCAGCTAGCTTCATGCCGCCGCGGGCTGGGGGGAAGAGGCAGTCTGCAAAGCTGCTTGGCCGCGCACTGTGACGACATGCCGGCGAGGGGAGCAGGGCAGTGGTGGCCACGGCGGGGCTGACTGTCCCCTGGGGCGTCCGCTGGGGGATACCTCGCCACGTGCCTCCCACCCACCCTGCCTCCCCAAAGCTTCCAATACGCCTGCGTGAGGTATGGGGTGGGGGGATGTCGGCATGGGGTGGGTGGGAGAGGAGCGTGGTGGTGGTGCTGGTCGCGGCCTTTCCTCCCCCGTGTGTGTGTGTGTGAATGGGTGTGTGTGAATGGGTGTGTGTGTGTGTGTGTATCAGAGTATGTGTATAGGTACCCCCCAATCAGTAACCTCCCCTCCCCCAATCAGTCACCCCCCCCAGTCACCTCCCCCCAAATCAGTCACCTCCCCCAATCAGTCAACACCCCCCCCAGTCAGTCCCCCTCCCCCAGTCAGTCCCCCTCCCCCAGTCAGTCCTCCCTCCCCAGTCAGTCACCCCCCCAGTCAGTCACCCCCCCGCCCCAGTCAGTCAGTCACCCTCTCTCTCTCTGTGTATCACCCACCCTCTGTGTGTGTCACCCACCGTTTCTCCCCTCTGTGTCTCCCCCCACACTCTCTCTCTCCCCCACACCCTCTCCCCAACACTCTCTCTCTCCCCCACTCTCTCTATCTCCCCCACTCTCTCTCTCTCTCCCCCACTCTCTCTCTCTCCCCCACTCTCTCTCTCTCCACCACTCTCTCTCTCTCCCCCACTCTCTCTCTCCCCCACACTCTCTCTCTCCCCCCCAACACTCTCTCTCTCCCACACTCTCTCCCACACTCTCTCCCACACTCTCTCTCTCCCACACTCTCTCTCTCCCACTCTCTCTCTCTCCCACACTCTCCCCCCCACACTCCTCTCTCTCCCCCCCACACTCTCTCTCTCTGCCCCCCCCACTCTCTCTCTCTCTTCCCCCCACACTCTCTCTCTCTCTTCCCCCCCACACTCTCTCTCTCCTCCCCCACACTTTCTCTCTCTTCCTGCCCACACTCTCTCTCTCTCTTCGCCCCCCACACTCTCTCTCTGCCCCCCCACACTCTCTCTCTCTTCCCCCCCACACTCTCTCTCTCTTCCCCCCCCCACACTCTCTCTCCCCCCCCACACTCTCTCTCTCTCTTCCCCCACACTCTCTCTCTCTTCCCCCCACACTCTCTCTCTCTCTCTTCCCCCCCACACTCTCTCTCTCTCTTCCCCCCCACACTCTCTCTCTCTTCCCCCCAACACTCTCTCTCTTCCCCCCCACACTCTCTCTCTCTCTTCCCCCCCACACACTCTCTCTCTCTTCCCCCCCACACTCTCTCTCTTCCCCCCCACACTCTCTCTCTCTTCCCCCCACACTCTCTCTCTCTTCCCCCCCACACTCTCTCTCTCTCCCCCTCTCTCTCTCCCCGTCTCTCTCTCCCCCACACTCTCTCTCCCCCTCTCTCTCCCCCCACACACTCTCCCCCCCACTATCTCTCTCTCCCCCCACTTTCTCTCTCCCCCCACTCTCTCTCTCCCCCCACACACTCTCCCCCCCCACTCTCTCTCTCTCCCCCCACTTTCTCTCTCTCCCCCCACTCTCTCTCTCCCCCCACTCTCTCTCTCCCCCCACACTCTCTCTCTCTCCCTCACTATCTCTATCTCCCCCACTCTCTCTCCCACTCTCTCTCTCCCCCACTCTCTCTATCTCCCCCACTCTCTCTCTCTCCCCCACTCTCTCTCTCTCCCCCACTCTCTCTCTCCCCCACTCTCTCTCTCCCCCACACACTCTCTCTCTCTTCCCCCCAAACACACTCTCTCTCTTCCCCCCCACACTCTCTCTCTCTTCCCCCCCACACTCTCTCTCTCTTCCCCCCCCCACACTCTCTCTCTCCCCCCCCACACTCTCTCTCTCTCTCTTCCCCCCTCACACTCTCTCTCTTCCCCCACACTCTCTCTCTTCCCCCCACACTCTCTCTCTCTCTTCCCCCCCACACTCTCTCTCTCCTCCCCCACACTTTCTCTCTCTTCCTGCCCACACTCTCTCTCTCTCTCTTCGACCCCCCACACTCTCTCTCTGCCCCCCACACTCTCTCTCTCTTCCCCCCCACACTCTCTCTCTCTTCCCCCCCCCCACACTCTCTCTCCCCCCCCACACTCTCTCTCTCTTCCCCCACACTCTCTCTCTCTTCCCCCCACACTCTCTCTCTCTCTTCCCCCCCACACTCTCTCTCTCTCTTCCCCCCCACACTCTCTCTCTCTTCCCCCCAACACTCTCTCTCTTCCCCCCCACACTCTCTCTCTCTCTTCCCCCCCACACACTCTCTCTCTCTTCCCCCCCACACTCTCTCTCTTCCCCCCCACACTCTCTCTCTCTTCCCCCCACACTCTCTCTCTCTTCCCCTCCACACACTCTCTCTCTCCCCCTCTCTCTCTCTCCCCGTCTCTCTCTCCCCCACACTCTCTCTCCCCCTCTCTCTCCCCCCACACACTCTCCCCCCCACTATCTCTCTCTCCCCCCACTTTCTCTCTCCCCCCACTCTCTCTCTCCCCCCACACACTCTCCCCCCCCACTCTCTCTCTCTCTCCCCCCACTTTCTCTCTCTCCCCCCACTCTCTCTCTCCCCCCACTCTCTCTCTCCCCCCACACTCTCTCTCTCCCCCACACTCTCTCTCTCCCCCCACTATCTCTATCTCCCCCACTCTCTCTCTCCCACTCTCTCTCTCCCCCACTCTCTCTATCTCCCCCACTCTCTCTCTCTCTCCCCCACTCTCTCTCTCTCCCCCACTCTCTCTCTCTCCCCCACTCTCTCTCTCTCCCCCACTCTCTCTCTCCCCCACACTCTCTCTCTCCCCCCCAACACTCTCTCTCTCCCACACTCTCCCACACTCTCTCTCCCACACTCTCTCTCTCCCACACTCTCTCTCTCCCACTCTCTCTCTCCCACACTCTCCCCCCCACACTCCTCTCTCTCCCCCCCACACTCTCTCTCTCTCTCTGCACCCCCCACACTCTCTCTCTCTTCCCCCCACGCTCTCTCTCTCTCTCTTCCCCCCCACACTCTCTGTCTCTTCCCCCCCACACTCTCTCTCTCTTCCCCCCCACACTCTCTTTCTATCTTCCCCCCCACACTCTCTCTCTCTCTTCCCCCCACACACACACACTCTCTCTTCCCCCCCACACTCTCTCTCTCTTCCCCCCCACACTCTCTCTCTCTTCCCCGCCCCACACTCTCTCTCTCTTCCCCCCCACACTCTCTCTCCCTTCCCCCCCCACACTCTCTCTCTTCCCCCACACTCTCTCTCTTCCCCCCACACTCTCTCTCTCTTCCCCCCCACACTCTCTCTCTCCTCCCCCACACTTTCTCTCTCTTCCCCCCCACACTCTCTCTCTCTCTTCCCACCCCACACTCTCTCTCTTCCCCCCCACACTCTCTCTCTCTTCCCCCCCAAACACTCTCTCTCTTCCCCCCCCCACACTCTCTCTCTCCCCCCCCACACTCTCTCTCTCTTCCCCCCAACACTCTCTCTCTTCCCCCCCACACTCTCTCTCTCTCTTCCCCCCCACACACTCTCTCTCTCTTCCCCCCCACACTCTCTCTCTTCCCCCCCACACTCTCTCTCTCTTCCCCCCACACTCTCTCTCTCTTCCCCTCCACACACTCTCTCTCTCCCCCTCTCTCTCTCTCCCCGTCTCTCTCTCCCCCACACTCTCTCTCCCCCTCTCTCTCCCCCCACACACTCTCCCCCCCACTATCTCTCTCTCCCCCCACTTTCTCTCTCCCCCCACTCTCTCTCTCCCCCCACACACTCTCCCCCCCCACTCTCTCTCTCTCTCCCCCCACTTTCTCTCTCTCCCCCCACTCTCTCTCTCCCCCCACTCTCTCTCTCCCCCCACACTCTCTCTCTCCCCCACACTCTCTCTCTCCCCCCACTATCTCTATCTCCCCCACTCTCTCTCTCCCACTCTCTCTCTCCCCCACTCTCTCTATCTCCCCCACTCTCTCTCTCTCTCCCCCACTCTCTCTCTCTCCCCCACTCTCTCTCTCTCCCCCACTCTCTCTCTCTCCCCCACTCTCTCTCTCCCCCACACTCTCTCTCTCCCCCCCAACACTCTCTCTCTCCCACACTCTCCCACACTCTCTCTCCCACACTCTCTCTCTCCCACACTCCTCTCTCTCCCACTCTCTCTCCTCCACACTCTCCCCCCCACACTCCTCTCTCTCCCCCCCACACTCTCTCTCTCTCTGCACCCCCCACACTCTCTCTCTCTTCCCCCCACGCTCTCTCTCTCTCTCTTCCCCCCCACACTCTCTGTCTCTTCCCCCCCCACACTCTCTCTCTCTTCCCCCCCACACTCTCTTTCTATCTTCCCCCCCACACTCTCTCTCTCTCTTCCCCCACACACACACACTCTCTCTTCCCCCCCACACTCTCTCTCTCTTCCCCCCCACACTCTCTCTCTCTTCCCCGCCCCACACTCTCTCTCTCTTCCCCCCCACACTCTCTCTCCCTTCCCCCCCCACACTCTCTCTCTTCCCCCACACTCTCTCTCTTCCCCCACACTCTCTCTCTCTTCCCCCCCACACTCTCTCTCTCCTCCCCACACTTTCTCTCTCTTCCCCCCCACACTCTCTCTCTCTCTTCCCACCCCACACTCTCTCTCTTCCCCCCCACACTCTCTCTCTCTTCCCCCCCAAACACTCTCTCTCTTCCCCCCCCCACACTCTCTCTCTCTCCCCCCCCACACTCTCTCTCTCTTCCCCCACACTCTCTCTCTCTTCCCCCCACACTCTCTCTCTCTCTTCCCCCCACACTCTCTCTCTCTCTTCCCCCCACACTCTCTCTCTCTTCCCCCCAACACTCTCTCTCTCTTCCCCCCCACACTCTCTCTCTCTTCCCCCCCACACTCTCTCTCTCTTCCCCCCCACACTCTCTCTCTTCCCCCCCCCACTCTCTCTCGCTCTTCCCCCCACACTCTCTCTCTCTTCCCCCCACACTCTCTCTCTCTTCCCCCCACACTCTCTCTCTTTCCCCCCACACTCTCTCTCTCTCCCCCCCACACTCTCTCTCTCTTCCCCCCCCACTATCTCTCTCTCCCCCCACTTTCTCTCTCTCCCCCCACTCTCTCTCTCCCCCCACTCTCTCTCTCCCCCCACACTCTCTCTCCCCCACACTCTCTCTCTCTCCCCCACACTCTCTCTCTCCCCCCCACTATCTCTATCTCCCCCACTCTCTCTCCCACTCTCTCTCTCTCTAACCCCACTCTCTCTATCTCCCCCACTCTCTCTCTCTCTCCCCCACTCTCTCTCTCTCCCCACTCTCTCTCTCTCCCCCACTCTCTCTCTCTCCCCACTCTCTCTCTCCCCCACACTCTCTCTCTCCCCCCAAACTCTCTCTCTCCCACACTCTCTCCCACACTCTCTCTCCACACTCTCTCTCTCCCACTCTCTCTCTCTCCACACTCTCCCCCCCACACTCCTCTCTCTCCCCCCCACACTCTCTCTCTCTGCACCCCCCACATTCTCTCTCTCTTCCCCCCACACTCTCTCTCTCTTCCCCCACACACTCTCTGTCTCTTCCCCCCCACACTCTCTCTCTCTTCCCCCCCCACACTCTCTTTCTATCTTCCCCCCCACACTCTCTCTCTTCCCCCCCCCACACTCTCTCTCTCTCTCTTCCCCCACACACACACTCTCTCTCTTCCCCCCCACTCTCTCTCTCTCTTCCCCCCCACACACTCTCTCTCTTCCCCCCACACTCTCTCTCTCTTCCCCCCCACACTCTCTCTCTCTCTCTCTCTCTCTTCCCCCCCCACTCTCTCTCTTCCCCCACACTCTCTCTCCCCCCCCACACTCTCTCTCTCTCTTCTTTCCCCCCACACTCTCTCTCTCTTCCCCCACACTGTCTCTCTCTTTCCCCCCACACTCTCTCTCTCTCTTCCCCCCCACACTCTCTCTCTTCCCCCCCCCACACTCTCTCTCTCTTTCCCCCAACACACTCTCTCTCTCTTCCCCCCCACACTCTCTCTCTCTTCCCCCCCCCCCCCCCACACTCTCTCTCTTCTTCCCCCCCCACACACTCTCTCTCTCTCCCCCCCACACTCTCTCTCTCTTCCCCCCCACAATCTCTCTCTCTTCCCCCCACACTCTCTCTCTCTTCCCCCACACTCTCTCTCTCTTCCCCCCCACACTCTCTCTCTCTTCCCCCCACACACTCTATCTCTTCCCCCCCACACTCTCTCTCTTTTCCCCCTCCACACTCTCTCTCTCTCCCCCCACTCTCTCTCTCCCCACACTCTCTCTCTCTCCCCCCACTCTCTCTATCTCTCTCTCCCCCCACACTCTCTCTCTCTCCCCCACACACTCTCTCTCTCCCCCTCTCTCTCTCCCCTCTCTCTCTCTCCCCCACTCTCTCCCCCACTCTCTCTCTCTCCCCCCCACACACTCTCTCCCCCCACTATCTCTCTCTCCCCCCACTTTCTCTCTCTCCCCCCACTCTCTCACTCCCCCCACTCTCTCTCTCTCCCCCCACACTCTCTCTCTCTCCCCACACTCTCACTCTCTCTCTCCCCCCACACTCTCTCTCTCTCCCCCACACTCTCTCTCTCTCCCCCCACACACTCTCACTCTCCCCCACACACTCTCTCCCTCACACACTCTCTCTCTCACCCCCACACACTCTCTCTCTCCCCACACTCTCTCTCTCTCTCCCCCCATTCTCTCTGTCTCTCTCCCCCACTCTCTCTCCCCCCCACACTCTCTCTCTCTTCCCCCACACTCTCTCTCTCTTCCCCCCACACTCTCTCTCTCTCTTCCCCCCCACACTCTCTCTCTTCCCCCCCACACTCTCTCTCTCTTCCCCCAACACACACTCTCTCTCTTCCCCCCCACACTCTCTCTCTCTTCCCCCCCCCACACTCTCTCTCTCTTCCCCCCCCACACTCTCTCTCTCTTCCCCCCCACACTCTCTCTCTCTTCCCCCCCACACTCTCTCTCTCCTTCCCCCCACACTCTCTCTCTCTTCCCCCCACACTCTCTCTCTCTTCCCCCCCCACACTCTCTCTCTCTCTCCCCCCCCACACTCTCTCTCTCTTCCCCCACACTCTCTCTCTCTTCCCCCCACACTCTCTCTCTCTCTTCCCCCCACTCTCTCTCTCCCCCCACTCTCTCTCTCCCCCCACTCTCTCTCTCCCCCCACACTCTCTCTCTCTCCCCCACACTCTCTCTCTCCCCCCACTATCTCTATCTCCCCCACTCTCTCTCTCCCACTCTCTCTCTCCCCCACTCTCTCTATCTCCCCCACTCTCTCTCTCTCTCTCCCCACTCTCTCTCTCTCCCCCACTCTCTCTCTCTCCCCCACTCTCTCTCTCTCCCCCACTCTCTCTCTCCCCCCACACTCTCTCTCTCCCCCCCAACACTCTCTCTCTCCCACACTCTCCCACTCTCTCTCTCCCACACTCTCTCTCTCCCACACTCTCTCTCTCCCACTCTCTCTCTCCCACACTCTCCCCCCCACACTCCTCTCTCTCCCCCCCACACTCTCTCTCTCTCTGCACCCCCCCACACTCTCTCTCTCTTCCCCCCACGCTCTCTCTCTCTCTTCCCCCCCACACTCTCTGTCTCTTCCCCCCCACACTCTCTCTCTCTTCCCCCCCACACTCTCTTTCTATCTTCCCCCCCACACTCTCTCTCTCTCTTCCCCCCACACACACACACTCTCTCTTCCCCCCACACTCTCTCTCTCTTCCCCCCCACACTCTCTCTCTCTTCCCCCCCCCACACTCTCTCTCTCTTCCCCCCCACACTCTCTCTCCCTTCCCCCCCCCACACTCTCTCTCTTCCCCACACTCTCTCTCTTCCCCCCACACTCTCTCTCTCTTCCCCCCCACACTCTCTCTCCTCCCCCACACTTTCTCTCTCTTCCCCCCACACTCTCTCTCTCTCTTCCCACCCCACACTCTCTCTCTTCCCCCCCACACTCTCTCTCTCTTCCCCCCCAAACACTCTCTCTCTTCCCCCCCCCACACTCTCTCTCTCTCCCCCCCCACACTCTCTCTCTTCCCCCACACTCTCTCTCTCTTCCCCCCACACTCTCTCTCTCTTCCCCCCACACTCTCTCTCTCTCTTCCCCCCCACACTCTCTCTCTCTTCCCCCCAACACTCTCTCTCTCTTCCCCCCACTCTCTCTCTCGTTCCCCCCCACACTCTCTCTCTCTCCCCCCACACTCTCTCTCTTCCCCCCCCCACTCTCTCTCGCTCTTCCCCCACACTCTCTCTCTCTTCCCCCCACACTCTCTCTCTCTTCCCCCCCACACTCTCTCTCTTCCCCCCACACTCTCTCTCTCTTCCCCCCCACACTCTCTCTCTCTTCCCCCCCCACTATCTCTCTCTCTCCCCCCACTTTCTCTCTCTCCTCCCACTCTCTCTCTCCCCCCACTCTCTCTCTCCCCCCACACTCTCTCTCCCCCCACACTCTCTCTCTCTCCCCACACTCTCTCTCTCCCCCCCACTATCTCTATCTCCCCCACTCTCTCTCCCACTCTCTCTCTCTCTAACCCCACTCTCTCTATCTCCCCCACTCTCTCTCTCTCTCCCCCACTCTCTCTCTCTCCCCACTCTCTCTCTCTCTCCCCACTCTCTCTCTCTCCCCCACTCTCTCTCTCCCCACACTCTCTCTCTCCCCCCCAACACTCTCTCTCTCCCACACTCTCTCCCACACTCTCTCTCCCACACTCTCTCTCTCCCACACTCTCTCTCTCCCACTCTCTCTCTCTCCCACACTCTCCCCCCCACACTCCTCTCTCTCCCCCCCACACTCTCTCTCTCTGCACCCCCCACATTCTCTCTCTCTTCCCCCACACTCTCTCTCTCTTCCCCCACACACTCTCTGTCTCTTCCCCCCACACTCTCTCTCTCTTCCCCCCCCCCACACTCTCTTTCTATCTTCCCCCCCACACTCTCTCTCTTCCCCCCCCCCACACTCTCTCTCTCTCTCTTCCCCCACACACACACTCTCTCTCTTCCCCCCACACTCTCTCTCTCTTCCCCCCCACACACTCTCTCTCTTCCCCCCCACACTCTCTCTCTCTTCCCCCCACAGCTCTCTCTCTCTCTCTCTCTCTCTCTTCCCCCCCCACTCTCTCTCTTCCCCACACTCTCTCTCCCCCCCCCACACTCTCTCTCTCTCTTCCCCCCCACACTCTCTCTCTCTTCCCCCACACTTTCTCTCTCTTCCCCCCACACTCTCTCTCTCTCTTCCCCCCCACACTCTCTCTTCCCCCCCACACTCTCTCTCTCTTCCCCCAACACACTCTCTCTCTCTCTTCCCCCCCACACTCTCTCTCTCTTCCCCCCCCCACACTCTCTCTCTTCCCCCCCCCCACACACTCTCTCTCTCTTCCCCCCCACACTCTCTCTCTCTTCCCCCCACAATCTCTCTCTCTTCCCCCACACTCTCTCTCTCTTCCCCCCACACTCTCTCTCTCTTCCCCCCCACACTCTCTCTCTCTTCCCCCACACACTCTATCTCTTTCCCCCCCACACTCTCTCTCTTTTCCCCTCCACACTCTCTCTCTCTCTCTCTCTCCCCCCAATCTCTCTCTCCCCACACTCTCTCTCTCTCCCCCACTCTCTCTATCTCTCTCTCCCCCCACACTCTCTCTCTCTCCCCCACACACTCTCTCTCTCCCCTCTCTCTCTCCCCTCTCTCTCTCTCCCCCCACTCTCTCCCCCAACTCTCTCTCTCTCCCCCCCACACACTCTCTCCCCCCACTATCTCTCTCTCCCCCACTTTCTCTCTCTCCCCCACTCTCTCAACTCCCCCCCACTCTCTCTCTCTCCCCCCACACTCTCTCTCTCCCCCACACTCTCACTCTCTCTCTCCCCCCACACTCTCTCTCTCTCCCCCACACTCTCTCTCTCTCCCCCACACACTCTCACTCTCCCCCACACACTCTCTCCCTCACACACTCTCTCTCTCACCCCCACACACTCTCTCTCTCCCCACACTCTCTCTCTCTCTCCCCCCATTCTCTCTGTCTCTCTCCCCCCACTCTCTCTCCCCCCCCACACTCTCTCTCTCTTCCCCCACACTCTCTCTCTCTTCCCCCCACACTCTCTCTCTCTCTTCCCCCCCACACTCTCTCTTCCCCCCCCCCACACTCTCTCTCTCTTCCCCCCCCCACACACTCTCTCTCTCTTCCCCCCCACACTCTCTCTCTCTTCCCCCCCACACTCTCTCTCTCTTCCCCCCACACTCTCTCTCTCTTCCCCCCACACTCTCTCTCTCTTCCCCCCCACACTCTCTCTCTCTTCCCCCCACACACTCTATCTCTTCCCCCCCCCACACTCTCTCTCTCTTCCCCCCCCACACACTCTCTCTCTCTTCCCCCCCACACTCTCTCTCTCTTCCCCCCACACTCTCTCTCTCTTCCCCCACACTCTCTCTCTCTTCCCCCCACACTCTCTCTCTCTTCCCCCCCCACACTCTCTCTCTCTCTCTCCCCCCACACTCTCTCTCTCTTCCCCCACACTCTCTCTCTCTTCCCCCCACACTCTCTCTCTCTCTTCCCCCCACACTCTCTCTCTCTCTTCCCCCCACACTCTCTCTCTCTCTTTTCCCCCCACACTCTCTCTCTCTTCCCCCCAACACTCTCTCTCTCTTCCCCCCCACACACTCTCTCTCTCTTCCCCCCCACACTCTCTCTCTTCCCCCCACACTCTCTCTCTCTTCCCTCCACACTCTCTCTCTCTCCCCCTCTCTCTCTCTCCCCTCTCTCTCTCCCCCACTCTCTCTCTCCCCCTCTCTCTCTCTCCCCACACACTCTCTCCCCCCACTATCTCTCTCTCCCCCCACTTTCTCTCTCTCCCCCCACTCTCTCTCTCCCCCCACACTCTCTCTCCCCCCCACACTCTCTCTCTCCCCACACTCTCTCTCTCCCCCACACTCTCTCTCTCCCCCCACTTTCTCTCTCTCCTCCCACTTTCTCTCTCTCCCCCACTCTCTCTTCTCCCCCCACTCTCTCTCTCCCCCCACACTCTCTCTCCCCCCACACTCTCTCTCCCCCCACACTCTCTCTCTCTCCCCCACACTCTCTCTCTCCCCCACTATCTCTATCTCCCCCACTCTCTCTCTCCCCTACTCTCTCTCTCCCCCACTCTCTCTCTCCCCCACTCTCTCTCTCTCCCCCACTCTCTCTCTCTCTCCCACTCTCTCTCTCCCCCACACTCTCTCTCTCCCCGCCCAACACTCTCTCTCTCCCACACTCTCTCCCACACTCTCTCTCTCTCCCACACTCTCTCTCTCTCCCACACTCTCCCCCCCCACACTCCTCTCTCTCCCCCCCACACCCTCTCTCTTCCCCCACACTCTCTCTCGTCCCCCCACACTCTCTTTCTATCT
>NW_027454736.1:0-2500 GCF_040206685.1 Ascaphus truei
CCCTTTCCCTCCCCCTCCTCCCTTTCCCCTCCCCCCTCTCCCTTTCCTCCCCCTCTCCCTATCCCTCCCCCCTCCTCCCCTTTCCTCCCCCCCTCCTCCCCTTCCCTCCCCTCCTATCCCTCCCCCTCCTCCCCTTTCCCTCCCCCCCTCCTCCCCTTCCCTCCCCACTCCTCCCCTTTCCCTCCCCCCGTTCCCTCCCCCTCCTCCCCTTTTCCTCCCCCCCTCCTCCCCTTTCCTCCCCCCCTCCTCCCCTTTCCCTCCCCCTCCTCCCCTTTCCCTCCCCCCCTTCCCTCCCCCCTCCTCCCCTTTTCCTCCCCCCCTCCTCCCCTTTCCCTCCCCCCCTCCTCCCCTTTCCCTCCCCCCTCCTCCCCTTTCCCTCCCCCCATCTCCCCTTTCCCTCCCCCCATCTCCCCTTTCCCTCCCCCCCTCCTCCCCCCTCCTCCTCTCCCCTTTCCCTCCCCCCATCTCCCCTTTCCCTCCCCCTCCTCCCCTTTCCTCCCCCTCCTCACTTTCCCTCCCCCTCCTCCACTTTCACTCCCCCCCTCCTCCCCTTTCCCTCCCCCCTTTCCCTCCCCCTCCTCCCCTTTCCCTCCCCCCCTTTCCCTCCCCCTCCTCCCCTTTCCCTCCCCCTCCTTCCCTTTCCCTCCCCCCTTTCCCTCCCCCTCCTCCCCCCCTTTCCCTCCCCCCTCCTCCACTTTCACTCCCCCCCTCCTCCCCTTCCTCCCCCCTATCCCTCCCCCCTCCTCCCCTTTCCCTCCCCCCTTTCCCTCCCCCCTCCTCCCCTTTCCCTCCCCCCTCCTCCCCTTTCCCTCCCCCTTTCCCTCCCCCCTCCTCCCCTTTCCTCCCCCCCTTTCCCTCCCCCCTCCTCCCTTTCCCTCCCCCCCTTTCCCTCCCCCCTCCTCCCCCTTCCCTCCCCGCTCCTCCCCTTTCCCCTCCCCCCTTTCCCCTCCCTCCTCCCCCCCTTTCCCTCCCCCTCCTCCCTTTTCCCTCCCCTCCTCCCTTTTCCCTCCCCCTCCTCCCCTTTCCCTGCCCCCTCCTCCCCTTTCACTCCCCCCCTCCTCCCTTTCCCTCCCCCCCTCCTCCCTTTCCCTCCCCCCCTCCTCCCCTTTCCTCCCCCCCTCCTCCCCTTTCCCTCCCCCCCTCCTCCCCTTTCCCTCCCCTTTCCCTCCCCCCTCCTCCCCTTTCCCTCCCCCCTCCTCCCCTTTCCTCCCCCTTTTCCTCCCCCCCTCCTCCCCTTTCCCTCCCCCCCCCTACTCCCCTTTCCCTCCCCCCCCTCCTCCCCTTTCCCTCCCCCTCCTCCCCCCCTTTCCCTCCCCCTCCTCCCCTTTCCATCCCCCCTCCTCCCCTTTCCCTCCCCCTCCTCCCCTTTCCCTCCCCCCCTCCTCCCCTTTCCCTCCCCCTCCTCCCCCCCTTTCCCTCCCCCCCTCCTCCCCTTTCCCTCCCCCCCTTTCCTCCCCCCTCCTCCCCTTTCCCCCCCCTCCTCCCCTTTCCCCCCCCCCTCCTCCCCTTTTCCTCCCCCTCCTCCCCTTCCCTCCCCCCTCCTCCCCTTTCCCTCCCCCCTTCCCTCCCCCCCTCCTCCCCTTTCCCCCCCCCCTTTTCCCTCCCCCCCTCCTCCCCCCTCCTCCACTTTCCCTCCCCCCCCTCCTCCCCTTTCCCTCCCCCCCTCCTCCCCCCTCCTCCCCCCTCCTCCCCTTTCCCTCCCCCCTCCTCCCCCCTCCTCCCCTTTCCCTCCCCCCTCCTCCCCTTTCCCTCCTCCCCTTTCCCTCCCCCCCTTTCCCTCCCCCCCCTCCTCCCCTTCCCTCCCCCCCTTCCCTCCCCCTCCTCCCCCTCCTCCACTTCCCTCCCCCTCCTACCCTTCCCTCCCCCCCTTTCCTCCCCCCTCCTCCCCTTTCCCTCCCCCCTCCTCCCCTTTCCCTCCCCCCTCCTCCCCTTTCCCTCCCCCCTCCTCCCCATTCCCTCCCCCCCTCCTCCCCATTCCCTCCCCCCCTCCTCCCCATTCCCTCCAAATACCCAGTATGTACCTGGCAGATACCTGGAATGCGCCGCTCCTCACCTCTTACAAGCCCCGTTGCGTTTGCCTTCCCAGCCTGGGTTCATGCCTGGCTGATGGGCGGCTGATCTGTTAAATGATAATGATTAGGATTTAATAGGCTGCAATGCTTCGCGTGTCTACCAGATGGCATAAATTCATGAATTGTAATGCAGTATATATATATATATACTGTGCAGTATTGCAGCCAGCGGGAATAAAATGCTTCAATCCCTGCTGAAAATACCTCAATGCACTCGGGCAGAAAACAGTCACAAACCTCAATACACCGGGTATACCCGAATTCGTGGACTAGCCGAGCTCGAATAAAGTGTGTCGCCAGTGTATATGTATATATATATATATATGTATATATATACAGTGCTCGACAAATAATGATAAGCTGTCGCCCGTTGCGAGTGGATTTAGGCAGCTGGCGACCCGTGCTGCAGCTCAATGAATCCCCCTGCT
>NW_027454736.1:7500-62820 GCF_040206685.1 Ascaphus truei
GGAAGGGAAGTTGGTACGCGAACAAGGCGAGACACCGGAATTACAGAGTGGAATCACAACTGCATACTACAGATTGCCGGAGGACCACACTGCGAGGGGCGCAGCCTACCGAGTTTCCTGGTCATCGTCCAAAGTTTGGAGCTGCGGATTGACCACCGGATTGACCACCGGATTACCACGGAGCACGAGCCTGTCTCATACAACGCTTTTACCAAACGGATGTTTGTGAGTTTGTTATTTTTATCTTGTCCAGGAAATGAAATTGTTAAACCGAAATTACACATGGAGCGGGCGCTTTCTCTTCTTTTTTTTTGTTTAGATATCTATCGAGGAGGTGGTTGTTTCCACGAAGAGAGCTGCCCGGACTCCAGAGGATGCCCGAATTGGATCCTTTTATGATTGAGTTATAACATAGCTATTAGAGCTAAGTTTCTGGACTGTTATTGTGTTTAGGCATAGTGTTTATTATTATTTTATTACAGCTACTTTTTAGTTATTAATTCTGGCCACTAATTCTCACTGCCACTATAATCTTTCTCTAGCCACAACCAAATTGCTATATCAGCTATATTATTTATTGGTTATACCAGGGGAGCTCGCGCCCCCACCCCCTCCTTTACCTTGATGCGGCGTCACGTGACCGGCAGCGGCATTTGACGAGGGTGACGTCACATGACCCCGCGGCGTAATTTAACACCGCGTTGCCATGGACACGAGTGACGCCGGCAGAGTCAAGGTAAGTAATAGCATTGCAGAGGCCTCACGCGATCCCCCGGCATTTAATTTTAATGCCTCGAGGAAGTGCGCGGGGCCTCTGCAACCGCCCGTGCGCCTCCCCCCCCCCCCCCGAAAAATCTCCCGCCCTCCACTTTGCGCACCTCTGGGTTATACCATATATATACACACGCACACACATATATACACACACACACACACATACATATACACACACGTGTATGTGTGTATAAAACAGACAATATATATACATATAGTATGATATATATATATAAACATACTATATGTGTATGTATGTATATGTGTATATATATATATATATATATTGCACGCGCACACACACATATAACGTTTTATCCAACTTTTTCATTTATCATTTGTAGAGAAAATGAACAATGTCGCCAAAAGCGCTATTTTTCAAAATGTAGCATCTCTACTAATTAGTGTAAAATGATACTTCATATAAAGCAGGTTATGGGACCCAGTATAAAATGACCTTCATGTCTCTTATCACATCCCAGTATATGGATATCTTCTATTATCACAAGCTGCTAACATGTGACAGGGCTCAGGGTCTGAGCCCAGAATGTGACATATTGAACATTCTCATTCTAAATTTCAAAAAATATTGTGTTGATTTCTGACCTGACTGCCGTGGTTACAGCTCAACCACTCTGTTCTACTGCATGTCACCACTTTCTGCCACAACCAGCTGACGGTGGATCTGCAAGGAGTTCAACGCTCATTGGCATCACATCTGTGGCTTGGTTGACGTATCATTTCTCCAGCTTTTTATTGTATTGTTTTTAAATAGATTATATTTATTTAGTTGAATAGATTATATTTCTTAGTACAATAGATTCTATTTATTAGTTTAATAGATATTTATTTAGTTTGATACATTATATTTCTTAGTTTAATAGATCATATTTGTTAGTTAAATAGATTATATTAACTAGTATTTAAGTCTCCCCCTCAGAGCCCCATTAGATAAATATTTTAGGACCCTTGTGCATATTTCACATCTTTTCGGAGTCGCTTATTTTTTAGACCCTCGGAGCCGAAACCTAAAGGGGTCAGCTAAGAAAGTTCGGATCAAGAGGAGCCACACAGCTTAAAGACAGAACATTTCCAAGGGAGATGGAGACAATTTGGGTAAGATCTGATTAAAGGACAACCTTTGGGGAAGGAAAGGGTGATGGGGGAGTGTAAGAGGGGGGTGAGAGAGCAAGGTGGTGTGTCAGATTGGGGCAGAGCAAGAGAACGCAAAAATGATGGGGATTTGCTGCATACCAAAAAAAACAATTAGTGATACTTTTACCAGTGCCCCTTAGTCTCAGGGAAGACCGGCATTTCGTCCAATGTATACAATAAGATTGATGGAAAAGGGCACACAGATTTGAATAAAAAAAGATAATTTATTGTGCCACAGACTACAATGTTTTGGCTGCTGGCCTTTCTTTGCTGGATTTAGTGGGTTTAGCCACTTTACCTGAAAAAGACCAGCAGGCCGAAATGTTGTAGTCTATGGCAGTGCAAGAGAAAACAGGTTGGGGGGGGGGTGGGTTCTCGCAAGGTCGCCGACCCATGGGTGAGGGTCCCCGGTGGAAACTAGTCCTGGACCCCGGGAAAGCTGTCTGTGGCCCATACAAGCTGAGTAACATGTAGAAAGGACACATGTATGTTCAGAATGAGTTAGCATGGTATTTTGAGAGGCATCATAGCAGGTCAGTGCAAGTCAGGGCAGAGCACTGCAAGGTCAGTCAATATGAGTATGAGGAAGGGTCCGATGGAGGAGTTGGAGGGTCCCAGAATATCTCTTAAAGCAGGGGTGTGCAAATCGAGGGGCGCGACATTTTCTTGGGAGGAGGGGCTCGGCGCTTACAGTGGCCCCTCGCTCTTCCCCACAGCATTTAAATTAAATGCCGGAAATCGCGCGCAAGTCCTCTGTAAGTTCCCTTTCCTTGTCTCCGGCGGCTTCTGGCGACAGCAACGTGGCGTCACATGATGTGGCATTGCCATAGCAACGTGATATCACATGACGTCGTTACATCAGAACGTCGGAGACAAGGTGGGGAGGGGGGAGGGGGGAGCAGGGAAAAAGGTTGCGCAACCCTGTCTTAAAGCATTGTCTTGCATACAGATCAGAGGCCAAGAATGGATATGGATATCCGATGTGAAGCCGGAAATAAGACAGAAAAGACCGTTTCGGGAGAAGAAGGTGAGTGATGAAATAGCCGTCACTGTGTAACTCTTCCAATTACCTGCAACTTCATGCAGAGAAATAGCAACGCTTGTTTTTAACGTGTTAAGCGCCTAATGGGGAATTCAACTGCTGAGAGGTTAAGGGAGTTACTCACCAAACTCAGCGACGTTTCTGTGTCCCTGTGATAACTCCCCTAGGACATGCCTGAAAACCAGAGGTTACTCAATGTATTTTTGATAAATAGAAATATGACCTTCTGGGGAGGGGTACATAATGGGTACTGGGCCTGGTGAGGTGGGTATAACGGGTACTGGGCCTGGTGAGGTGGGTATAACAGGTACTGGGCCTGGGGAGGGGTGTATAACAGGGTACTGGGCCTTGGGAGGGGTGTATAACAGGGTACTGGGCCTGGGGAGGGGTGTATAACAGGGTACTGGGCCTGGGGAGGGGCGTATAACAGGGTACTGGGCCTTGGGAGGGGTGTATAACAGGGTACTGGGCCTTGGGAGGGTTGTATAACTGGGTACTGGGCCTGGGGAGGTGGGTATAACGGGTATTTGCCCTGTGGAGGGCGGTATAACGTGGTATTGCGGAGGGGGTATAAGTGGCACAGGAGCTCTTGCGATACAGAGTATCACTGTCCCTGGTTACAAACACTTCATGTCTCCTGCAGGTCAGGACACGCACGAAGGTGGTGCCCTTTGTGCCACCAGACGACGAGGCGGGCTACGAGGCGGACGACGAGGCATACGAAAAAGCGGGCGTCAAGTGGAACAATGAGGTGGGCTACAAGGCGGCCGAGGAGGCAGACGTGGTGTACGATGACCAAGGAGCATACGACAGGTGTGGCCGGATCTGCTGCTTCACCTTTTTTAGGCGGAGGAGAAGACCCCAGGAGCAGGTAGGAGAATACGAGAGGTGCGGACAGATCTGCTGCTTCACCTTTTTTAGGCGGAGAAGAAGCCGGGAGCAGGTAGCAGAGGAGCCAGGGCGTAGATACAGGGGTATTCTAGGGGCCCTGAGAAGTTGGTTTGACCGCAGGAGAGGCAGATAAGATCAGGAAGGCTGCGGGAGGGGCAGGTACTAGAGGGAGATAGGGATATTGGGCGTGAGAGGGTGAGAGAGAACAAGGAGCAGGGCCGGAGCACGGGTTTCATGCGCCCGAGGCGAAACTTAAAATTTGTGCCCCAGTTGTATAAAAAATAACAAGATAAATAAAATAATAAAATAAACAGTGGCGTAGCTATCGGGACTGCAGGGGGTGCGACCGCACCCCAGCGCGACGCAAAATAAAAACAAAAGGGCGCCAAAATACTGGATAAAAAAAAAGAATAATAATTTTAAAAAAAAGATAAATAAATTAGAAATAATAAGAAAAAAAATAATAATGATTATTAATGCGCCCCTAGGACCTTTGCGCGCTAGGCGACCGCCTAATGGCCGGCCGGCCCTGCGAGGTATGCGGGAGGAAAAGGGGTGAATGGGATAGATATGCAGGGGGATGGGGGAGCAGGTGAGTTATACACAGGGGCACAAGGGCCCCATCACCCACATCTCTATATACTGAGTGTGCCCCTGTGTATAACAACGCTGATCTGTGCTGCTCCATCTGATCTCACTGTGCAGTGATCCAGGGACCCTCCGATCGCCATTTAATGGGGTCAGGAAGGATTTTTTTTCCCCCATTGCACAGCAGGGGTTATGTTTCGCCTTCCTCTGGATCACAGCAACAAATTGCCCTTTGTGCAGGAATTATCAGTGAGATCTTTATACACCCTGCATTGGTCTTCACTCCTTTGCTGCCGGAGGGGCCTGCAGTGCATTGCTCTGCGTGTTACTATATTGCTCTGCAATGTGCTGCAGGCCCCTACCAGCAAAGAGATTCATTATTTCAATAAAATACTCTCTTTAATCCAACCTATGTGTAGTGTCTTTTCTATCCGTTGTATCTATTGCTAACAGCTCAGTGATTCTTCCCCAGGTCATTGCACTAGTGTCACGCTGCCAAGCCGGGTGTGAGGGAGATTTATAGGGTCACATATACACTTCTGCCAAAACACGAGTGCAAACAGGAAGCCCCTCTGATCTCATATCTTTTATTACACAAAACGGTATCTAAAAAGGTAAAAAGAACATACATGGGATTCTGTTACAAATATCTCTCTAATTACAAACCAATTAGCAAATCATTCAGATTAGAGTCGAGCGAAAAGAAAGGGTTAAGTATCTCATGTACAGTATATGCAGTGCAGGCTGTTCTGCGCATTACATGCAGGGGACAACGTTTAGGGGATATAAGTAATGCTGATCTCAGAGCTGACCGGCTGACCTGCTCTTCTGGCTGACCGGAGGACCTGCTCTTCTGGCTGACCGGCTTCCCTTCTTCCAGCTAACTGACCTGAATTGTGGCCCCTGTATCTCCCAATTAAACGTTTTATTGGCATATTCTTGTTTGACTCGTTCTATACAGACATTTTCTATATATTCATTGTGGGATTTGATAACATCTGTAAGATCTCTCAGAATATCACATTCTGTACGTTTGTGCTGAATATTTTTCCATTCTCAATTTACTTAATATTAGTTTTTGGCTTCAATTATTTATATCGAGCCCAAAATACCTTTATACAGAATGCTGTTCCCTTTATCCCACAAATGCTGCTTCATTAAAGCCCGTGGGTGGCACTTAATGCATTCTCAGACTTTTAGGCAACATCCCTAATTTCCAAACGTGGGATAAAATCTGTGCATATTTAAATGGTTAATTTTTCCATTTTTCCATTGTGACAAAATATCAATTTTCTCACTCAGACTACTAAATCCCTCCCCAAAAATATCCGTTTCACATAAAAGTGTGTGCGCATCTCCTTCCGCCTAACTGGCACGTCGTCCTTACGGGCGCCACTCCTTGCAACTCCACGCTGCCCTCCAGTGGTAAAAGAAATAAGATACATTTACTGTACTCGTCTGGCAGCTGCTCCCGTATAAGGTGGGTAACTCTGTATTAGGGGTCTTGGTAGAGTATATTTTATACTTATGTCGGATAGATGAGAAAATAATATTCCTAACAGGTTATTGTGAGAGGCCTTGGATCTGATCCTATATGCACGCAGCCCTCGCCTCTCTGACCTTGAACACATACTTCAATCTGATTTTTTGAGACTTGAAACTGGATTTCCCAAAACAAACTGATTTTAAACACTGACAAGACTGTAACAATGGTATTTGGGACCAGAGCTAAATTGCTAAAGCTGCCAATGACAGAGCTTCAGATAAAAACCAGCTCTAATACCATCCTAGCCCCTGTTACTTGTTTGAAATATCTGGGCATATAGTTCAACTCCCATTTAACATTTGGGATGCACATTGATACCCTGACATCCAAATCCTATGCCAAACTAGGTGTACTTTACAGGAACAAATCCTCCCTAAGGCCCTCATGCAGTAAGCAGCGATAAGCCACTTATCACCAGTTTATAGCCAAAAAAGCCTACAGCGATTCAGAAAGCCCAGAGAAGCTGGCGATTAGAGCAAAAATAACCGGGGTTTTTTTGCCAGAAAATAAATAAATAAATAAAATCGGCAGACGCGCGGTGATAAGCCACTTTTCAGCACTGATCGCCAGTTTTTCAAACACGCTCAATTCTATAAGCCCTGATCAGCTTATTGCGGCTGATCGCCACTTTAAAATTGCTGTTTCTTCTCCAAATTGTCCCGCCACAAAAGTTGGCAAGAAGGTGGGGTGAAGCTGCGATGAAAATAACATGCATGTGTCCCAGAGCTGATATCCATTAATATCAGCACCAGAGACCCCCGGCATGAATCCGATGCATAAAAAATGCATTTACAGGCAACTTCATTACCGCCAAGGCAATGAAGGGGTTATACACCCGTGCCAGGCTTATTGTGGGTAGCGGGGGTGGGTGAAGGTGGTATTTGGCCCTGGGTGGGTGTTTAGGCCTTGCCAGGGGGTTGCAGGATGACTTAACCTCTTCTTTAACTTCGTGGTTAATACCGCTAAGGTAATGAAGGGGTTAACCCCTCCCGCTACCCCCCCCCCACCCGGTAGGCCTAAACACCCATCCTTGGGGCCAATACCCCGTTCATCCACCCCCACTACCCACAATAAACAAAAATACACATAACAGCACCACTAGCCACCTCCTAGGTCCCTAATAAACCATTACAATATTCATAAAACCATTATTTTGTTTACACCCAGGATTATTACATGGGATTAGGGCTATGTTATTCAGTGAGGGGTTGTATGTTTGTATTCGTAGGGACAGGCAAGGCCGGAGTCAGATGGGTTTCTCCTGCCTCTGTCCTCCCTGTCTCCTGACCCTTCCTGTAGCCGGACAAAGAAGAAGAAGCAGGCACACGGTCTTACTCAAAGGAGGTTTAATATGCCATAAAGTCCAACGTTTCGGCAGTCTAATACTGCCTTTCTCAAGGTGAAGGCTACCAAACACAAGAAAACAGTCACAATATATACCACCCCCCTGATACTCTCCCCGCTCTGCCACATAACCAGGATGTTGACGCCCCCTAGTGACGTCAGAGCTACCATATGGCGCCCCCTAGTGATGTCAGAGCTACCATATGGCGCCCCCTAGTGACGTCAGACGTCTAGGTCTAAATCCCTGGCAATACAGCATAGAGCTGTCTTGGAGGAATGCAGCCACAGCCACACCTCTCCCCAGACTGAACACTCCCCCATGATGACGTCAGCGTGACCCGCCCGTCGGGGGGAAGGGGGGGGTGTGCACCAATCAAGACTGTACTCACAGGGCTGGACAAAGATGTATCCGTCGCCATGGGATCAGTGTCAGAGCAGGGAGGAGTGACACACTCCTATAAATCACCCTGAAAGTGTAAATAAACCACACACCAAAATATTCATAAAGCATATGTGCACAAAACTAATACAGCAATATACTATTAAAAACATGTGACTGTATACTGCTGATGACATCAGTATAATCCTGCAAAGTTACCGTGAAATGCCACATAAGAATATGCAGTACATCAGTATTTAGAATATACTAGTGTGTATACCTAGTCAGAAATGGGTACACACCGCCGGGGGGGGGGGGGGGGGGGGAGAGAAGGGGCAGGGAGGGAAGGGAAAAAAACCACACAAAAAGGATAATTTTCCCAATAGGTAAGTGCAGAGTCCATGGATGGTGCAAGATCAAATATGCCTGTAGAAAGACAAAAAATTACCTTCTATTAAGGAAGCATTTTAAATTCTGTTGCTCATTAAGACCCATACCGTTGCTGGTATTTAAAGCATGTATCCAGAATGCTTCACGTCTCAATAAGAAAGTCTCCCTATCTGGAGTGAGAAAATGTGAAAAGATATAGTGCGCTACTACAATCAATAAAAGTGAGGTGATATAGTGATGTACAAAAAGAGGTGACCTTTAAACACGTAGAGTATATGGAACGTCTGCAGCTGTGGCACCAGGGATGGCTCAAATACCCCCTAATAGCAAACAGAAATACAAAAAAACACAGCGCACAACGCTCATAGTGCATTAAAAATTATATTAGTAACCACAAAATAAAGGTGAGTATTAAGCGTACATTTAGATAGAAAAAACAATAATTTCAGGGTTAATGTTACCCAAGCACCAACGGACGCCAATAGAGATGTCGTGGCTCTCTCCTTCTCAATCCCTCAGCCTCGGGGGTAGGGCCTGGGTGGTCTTCCAATCGGTTAGCTGTTAGTACAGCCCTCAGCCTCAAGGTAGTACTTAGGAGGTCTCCAGTTCAGCTGAACAGCAGTACAGCCAATTCGCCGTGCCAAGCAATAATGTCTTTCACTGTTCCAGTCTCTGTAGCAGCGGAGCACACGCTGTGGGGCGTCTATTTTTAATTTTTATGATTCTCCCGCTTTGGGGGGTGACTGAATTGACTACCGGTAGTCAGACTGTTACAGACCGAGCAGCTCATGCATCTAAAGTTACCCGGTCTGCCACCCTCCAGAAAATGAGGAGTTCTGTAGTTACCCTCATTATCTGCATGTATCAGGCTATCCGCCAGATTCCTCCCTCTTTTGAATGCCACCATTGGTGGTACACAGCAACTTTCAGATAATATATCATCATTTTGCAGAATATGCCAGTGTTTAAGACTGGTAGATTTAATAAAACCACCAGCTTGACTGTACGTAGTAAGCAGGAAGGAAAAGACTTGGATCACAACTATGAAAAAACGAGAACTGGAGGCTAATAGAAAAAATAACAAATTATTTATTGGGACATAACTAATTAAAAAGAGAAACCTCTCGCATGGTGCGCTTTATCAAAGAGTAGTTTCACTGGTCTTAATCAAACTCTTATATGGTTTACACCCTCAAAAGCACCGCCCACCTGTGTCCAGGTAAACACAAAACCCCAGGACACAAATTCCCTGTGAAATGAAACACAGGAAAGGGGCGTAATGCTCAGAGGGAAGAGATCCACATAGAGGGAATAAACAGGTAAAAAATTAATAAAAAAGACCAATCACATACAAAAGAAATATCAATAACACATATATATCAACTGTGGAAACATAAACATACACATGTCCAAATCTATAGTGAATATTCAATGTATATTTAACCCATTGATTTGTTAATTTTAATATCATAAGATGGCATATGAATGGTATATCATCAAACTCCTAGACACAATAGATATGGTTTAAAGGACATATGTAAAACACAATATTATTCTAGAAAAAAGTAAATATATAGTTAGAAAAAGGAAAACAAATAATAAATAATAAAGAAGAATAGATGCCAAAAGAAAATGTAGGACAATTGAATTCATTAATAAATATATATCTTATTTGATCACTAGAAAGCAGAAAAAAATGACAATAATAAATAACTTAATAAACAGACAATCATTATTATCATCGTGAGACGGAAGCATAGCAAGAATACTCATACAAAATGTTCATGAAAAATGTTTTAGATTTAAAATTTGTCCCTGAAGAAGCTCCTTTGCTGGAGGGAAACGCGCGTTGGACGCGCAATGTTGTCAGTCTCCTACTTGGAGCTGTTTTAATGTAGTGTCAGCAGTCTCCTGGCTCTAACTGTGTTGATCCCATTAGTTAGTTATTTATTTAATCCTTTAATTTTATAGTGAGTGTGCCTGCTTTCCTTGCACAGCACTGCCATGTCTGGCAGGTCTATGCTGCAGTGTATGTACTAAGTGAACTTAAAGTGATTTGTTACCGGCGCTAACCACACCCAATCTGTGATAAAATAGTGCACAAAATTAAAATTCAAAATAAAATGTGTCAAGGTGATCACTGATCAAATTCTCAACCTTCCAGGAATGTGTACAGATTCCTTTCAATAGTAGCTTGTCCGGGATGGGAAGGGAGCGAAGATAGCAGGGATACACCATGAAAAATAAAAAATAAATGCATACAATAGTGTAATAAGTTCTTTTCAATCTGGATAAAACATGTATGTCTTGGCTCTATAGCAATGCCTACTTACAGCAGGTCAAAAGGTAAAAAGCATTGATCTACACAGCAGGTAGAAAGGTGTCAGGATCTTCAGGAACAACAGCCCAGGTTTACAGCATAAGAAATCAGCACCTCAGCTCAGACGTCAGTAGATGTGAGTGGATCAGAGACATGCAAAAGAAAGGCAGACCATAGTGTCGATCGTGCATAAAATTTATATAAACAAACAACAAATTTTAGGAATTGTACTCACATTGTGTACATAATCATAGTTCACATAAGGCTTTACTTGAGGCAAATGGAGTGCTGGTTCAGTGTGGAGCAGCTCATTTATTTTTTATTTTTCATGGTGTATCCCTGCTATCTTCGCTCCCTTCCCATCCCGGACAAGCAGTGTATGTACTACCATTATCACTGCATTTGCCAGCTTTATCACTCTAGCACTCTTATTTTAACACACTAAAGTCTCCATTATAGTGCGCAGTGCTGGCTGATCTAGCAAGGTAGCTGGACATTTAACCCATTGGCCACTCACTTGTGTACATCTATACACTTCCATTATTGGGTCTCACCGTTGCTCCAGAGGGGTTAACACCCTGACTCCTAGCAATCTGTGTCCTCCATATCCCACCATTATTAAGTGGTTAAATGGGATAGTATGAACTTATAACTGACGACAAGGTTGCCTGATAGCGTTGATTTAATATATTTTTAATTCACATTACACATTACTTTGGTAATATATGTTTTAAGTAAATTTATTAAAAGTTAATTTTTACACTGTTATGGTGTGCATTTAAGTGAATTCTTTTAGGGGGCACATCCATTTTGTGTTTCCCTTCACCTTTTCTAGATCCCATTCTGTATTAATTCCTGCAGGGGATAATGTATCCAAAGAATGGATCCAAAACATCTCCCGCTGGTTGAGGAGCTTTAATCTATCACCCCCTCTCATGGGCATGGGCACCAGTTCTACAGCAGAAAAATGAACATTTGATAGACCTCCTGAAGGACAGTCAGTAAAATGTTTTGAAACTGGTAACATGAAATCTTTTCTTTTAATGGAACGTATATGCTCCATGATTCTGTTTTTAACAGGGCGTATAGTGCGGCCCACGTACCCTTGGCCACAGCCACAGGTAAGAAAGTATATGACAAATTGTGAGTCACAATTAATAAAGGATGGGATCCTATAGTTCTTTTTAGAATAAATAGTCTTAATAGACTTAATTGGTTTCGCATAGCAGCAAACGCAACATTTTCCACATTTAAAAAAACCTTTTATTTTAAACAGATTTGTTAGACTTCTTAGAGTCAAACAATCTTGGAGAAAGATAGTCAGATAAGGATTTGGATTTCCTAAAAGTAATGGCTGGACCCTGGTTAACTGAACTATGTAGGTCCTTATCAAGAGTGAGGGTCCCCCAATGTTTATAAATGATAGAACGAATCTGTTCAGCCTGGCGACTAAACTGGGTGACAAATAGAGGAGACGTCACTCTATCCAATTCATGTTTCTTCTTGAACTTCACAGACGAGTTCGATAACAAATCGATCCTGTTTGTAGATTTGACACACAGATATGCTGCTTCAATATCAGTGTGATTATATTTTCTTTGAGCAAATCGAGTTTTTAATTCCTCTGCTTGATGCTCAAATAAATCGTCATTTGAGCAGTCTCCTGGCTCTAACTGTGTTGATCCCATTAGTTAGTTATTTATTTAATCCTTTAATTTTATAGTGAGTGTGCCTGCTTTCCTTGCACAGCACTGCCATGTCTGGCAGGTCTATGCTGCAGTGTATGTACTAAGTGAACTTAAAGTGATTTGTTACCGGCGCTAACCACACCCAATCTGTGATAAAATAGTGCACAAAATTAAAATTCAAAATAAAATGTGTCAAGGTGATCACTGATCAAATTCTCAACCTTCCAGGAATGTGTACAGATTCCTTTCAATAGTAGCTTGTCCGGGATGGGAAGGGAGCGAAGATAGCAGGGATACACCATGAAAAATAAAAAATAAATGCATACAATAGTGTAATAAGTTCTTTTCAATCTGGATAAAACATGTATGTCTTGGCTCTATAGCAATGCCTACTTACAGCAGGTCAAAAGGTAAAAAGCATTGATCTACACAGCAGGTAGAAAGGTGTCAGGATCTTCAGGAACAACAGCCCAGGTTTACAGCATAAGAAATCAGCACCTCAGCTCAGACGTCAGTAGATGTGAGTGGATCAGAGACATGCAAAAGAAAGGCAGACCATAGTGTCGATCGTGCATAAAATTTATATAAACAAACAACAAATTTTAGGAATTGTACTCACATTGTGTACATAATCATAGTTCACATAAGGCTTTACTTGAGGCAAATGGAGTGCTGGTTCAGTGTGGAGCAGCTCATTTATTTTTTATTTTTCATGGTGTATCCCTGCTATCTTCGCTCCCTTCCCATCCCGGACAAGCAGTGTATGTACTACCATTATCACTGCATTTGCCAGCTTTATCACTCTAGCACTCTTATTTTAACACACTAAAGTCTCCATTATAGTGCGCAGTGCTGGCTGATCTAGCAAGGTAGCTGGACATTTAACCCATTGGCCACTCACTTGTGTACATCTATACACTTCCATTATTGGGTCTCACCGTTGCTCCAGAGGGGTTAACACCCTGACTCCTAGCAATCTGTGTCCTCCATATCCCACCATTATTAAGTGGTTAAATGGGATAGTATGAACTTATAACTGACGACAAGGTTGCCTGATAGCGTTGATTTAATATATTTTTAATTCACATTACACATTACTTTGGTAATATATGTTTTAAGTAAATTTATTAAAAGTTAATTTTTACACTGTTATGGTGTGCATTTAAGTGAATTCTTTTAGGGGGCACATCCATTTTGTGTTTCCCTTCACCTTTTCTAGATCCCATTCTGTATTAATTCCTGCAGGGGATAATGTATCCAAAGAATGGATCCAAAACATCTCCCGCTGGTTGAGGAGCTTTAATCTATCACCCCCTCTCATGGGCATGGGCACCAGTTCTACAGCAGAAAAATGAACATTTGATAGACCTCCTGAAGGACAGTCAGTAAAATGTTTTGAAACTGGTAACATGAAATCTTTTCTTTTAATGGAACGTATATGCTCCATGATTCTGTTTTTAACAGGGCGTATAGTGCGGCCCACGTACCCTTGGCCACAGCCACAGGTAAGAAAGTATATGACAAATTGTGAGTCACAATTAATAAAGGATGGGATCCTATAGTTCTTTTTAGAATAAATAGTCTTAATAGACTTAATTGGTTTCGCATAGCAGCAAACGCAACATTTTCCACATTTAAAAAAACCTTTTATTTTAAACAGATTTGTTAGACTTCTTAGAGTCAAACAATCTTGGAGAAAGATAGTCAGATAAGGATTTGGATTTCCTAAAAGTAATGGCTGGACCCTGGTTAACTGAACTATGTAGGTCCTTATCAAGAGTGAGGGTCCCCCAATGTTTATAAATGATAGAACGAATCTGTTCAGCCTGGCGACTAAACTGGGTGACAAATAGAGGAGACGTCACTCTATCCAATTCATGTTTCTTCTTGAACTTCACAGACGAGTTCGATAACAAATCGATCCTGTTTGTAGATTTGACACACAGATATGCTGCTTCAATATCAGTGTGATTATATTTTCTTTGAGCAAATCGAGTTTTTAATTCCTCTGCTTGATGCTCAAATAAATCGTCATTTGAGCAGTCTCCTGGCTCTAACTGTGTTGATCCCATTAGTTAGTTATTTATTTAATCCTTTAATTTTATAGTGAGTGTGCCTGCTTTCCTTGCACAGCACTGCCATGTCTGGCAGGTCTATGCTGCAGTGTATGTACTAAGTGAACTTAAAGTGATTTGTTACCGGCGCTAACCACACCCAATCTGTGATAAAATAGTGCACAAAATTAAAATTCAAAATAAAATGTGTCAAGGTGATCACTGATCAAATTCTCAACCTTCCAGGAATGTGTACAGATTCCTTTCAATAGTAGCTTGTCCGGGATGGGAAGGGAGCGAAGATAGCAGGGATACACCATGAAAAATAAAAAATAAATGCATACAATAGTGTAATAAGTTCTTTTCAATCTGGATAAAACATGTATGTCTTGGCTCTATAGCAATGCCTACTTACAGCAGGTCAAAAGGTAAAAAGCATTGATCTACACAGCAGGTAGAAAGGTGTCAGGATCTTCAGGAACAACAGCCCAGGTTTACAGCATAAGAAATCAGCACCTCAGCTCAGACGTCAGTAGATGTGAGTGGATCAGAGACATGCAAAAGAAAGGCAGACCATAGTGTCGATCGTGCATAAAATTTATATAAACAAACAACAAATTTTAGGAATTGTACTCACATTGTGTACATAATCATAGTTCACATAAGGCTTTACTTGAGGCAAATGGAGTGCTGGTTCAGTGTGGAGCAGCTCATTTATTTTTTATTTTTCATGGTGTATCCCTGCTATCTTCGCTCCCTTCCCATCCCGGACAAGCAGTGTATGTACTACCATTATCACTGCATTTGCCAGCTTTATCACTCTAGCACTCTTATTTTAACACACTAAAGTCTCCATTATAGTGCGCAGTGCTGGCTGATCTAGCAAGGTAGCTGGACATTTAACCCATTGGCCACTCACTTGTGTACATCTATACACTTCCATTATTGGGTCTCACCGTTGCTCCAGAGGGGTTAACACCCTGACTCCTAGCAATCTGTGTCCTCCATATCCCACCATTATTAAGTGGTTAAATGGGATAGTATGAACTTATAACTGACGACAAGGTTGCCTGATAGCGTTGATTTAATATATTTTTAATTCACATTACACATTACTTTGGTAATATATGTTTTAAGTAAATTTATTAAAAGTTAATTTTTACACTGTTATGGTGTGCATTTAAGTGAATTCTTTTAGGGGGCACATCCATTTTGTGTTTCCCTTCACCTTTTCTAGATCCCATTCTGTATTAATTCCTGCAGGGGATAATGTATCCAAAGAATGGATCCAAAACATCTCCCGCTGGTTGAGGAGCTTTAATCTATCACCCCCTCTCATGGGCATGGGCACCAGTTCTACAGCAGAAAAATGAACATTTGATAGACCTCCTGAAGGACAGTCAGTAAAATGTTTTGAAACTGGTAACATGAAATCTTTTCTTTTAATGGAACGTATATGCTCCATGATTCTGTTTTTAACAGGGCGTATAGTGCGGCCCACGTACCCTTGGCCACAGCCACAGGTAAGAAAGTATATGACAAATTGTGAGTCACAATTAATAAAGGATGGGATCCTATAGTTCTTTTTAGAATAAATAGTCTTAATAGACTTAATTGGTTTCGCATAGCAGCAAACGCAACATTTTCCACATTTAAAAAAACCTTTTATTTTAAACAGATTTGTTAGACTTCTTAGAGTCAAACAATCTTGGAGAAAGATAGTCAGATAAGGATTTGGATTTCCTAAAAGTAATGGCTGGACCCTGGTTAACTGAACTATGTAGGTCCTTATCAAGAGTGAGGGTCCCCCAATGTTTATAAATGATAGAACGAATCTGTTCAGCCTGGCGACTAAACTGGGTGACAAATAGAGGAGACGTCACTCTATCCAATTCATGTTTCTTCTTGAACTTCACAGACGAGTTCGATAACAAATCGATCCTGTTTGTAGATTTGACACACAGATATGCTGCTTCAATATCAGTGTGATTATATTTTCTTTGAGCAAATCGAGTTTTTAATTCCTCTGCTTGATGCTCAAATAAATCGTCATTTGAGCAGTCTCCTGGCTCTAACTGTGTTGATCCCATTAGTTAGTTATTTATTTAATCCTTTAATTTTATAGTGAGTGTGCCTGCTTTCCTTGCACAGCACTGCCATGTCTGGCAGGTCTATGCTGCAGTGTATGTACTAAGTGAACTTAAAGTGATTTGTTACCGGCGCTAACCACACCCAATCTGTGATAAAATAGTGCACAAAATTAAAATTCAAAATAAAATGTGTCAAGGTGATCACTGATCAAATTCTCAACCTTCCAGGAATGTGTACAGATTCCTTTCAATAGTAGCTTGTCCGGGATGGGAAGGGAGCGAAGATAGCAGGGATACACCATGAAAAATAAAAAATAAATGCATACAATAGTGTAATAAGTTCTTTTCAATCTGGATAAAACATGTATGTCTTGGCTCTATAGCAATGCCTACTTACAGCAGGTCAAAAGGTAAAAAGCATTGATCTACACAGCAGGTAGAAAGGTGTCAGGATCTTCAGGAACAACAGCCCAGGTTTACAGCATAAGAAATCAGCACCTCAGCTCAGACGTCAGTAGATGTGAGTGGATCAGAGACATGCAAAAGAAAGGCAGACCATAGTGTCGATCGTGCATAAAATTTATATAAACAAACAACAAATTTTAGGAATTGTACTCACATTGTGTACATAATCATAGTTCACATAAGGCTTTACTTGAGGCAAATGGAGTGCTGGTTCAGTGTGGAGCAGCTCATTTATTTTTTATTTTTCATGGTGTATCCCTGCTATCTTCGCTCCCTTCCCATCCCGGACAAGCAGTGTATGTACTACCATTATCACTGCATTTGCCAGCTTTATCACTCTAGCACTCTTATTTTAACACACTAAAGTCTCCATTATAGTGCGCAGTGCTGGCTGATCTAGCAAGGTAGCTGGACATTTAACCCATTGGCCACTCACTTGTGTACATCTATACACTTCCATTATTGGGTCTCACCGTTGCTCCAGAGGGGTTAACACCCTGACTCCTAGCAATCTGTGTCCTCCATATCCCACCATTATTAAGTGGTTAAATGGGATAGTATGAACTTATAACTGACGACAAGGTTGCCTGATAGCGTTGATTTAATATATTTTTAATTCACATTACACATTACTTTGGTAATATATGTTTTAAGTAAATTTATTAAAAGTTAATTTTTACACTGTTATGGTGTGCATTTAAGTGAATTCTTTTAGGGGGCACATCCATTTTGTGTTTCCCTTCACCTTTTCTAGATCCCATTCTGTATTAATTCCTGCAGGGGATAATGTATCCAAAGAATGGATCCAAAACATCTCCCGCTGGTTGAGGAGCTTTAATCTATCACCCCCTCTCATGGGCATGGGCACCAGTTCTACAGCAGAAAAATGAACATTTGATAGACCTCCTGAAGGACAGTCAGTAAAATGTTTTGAAACTGGTAACATGAAATCTTTTCTTTTAATGGAACGTATATGCTCCATGATTCTGTTTTTAACAGGGCGTATAGTGCGGCCCACGTACCCTTGGCCACAGCCACAGGTAAGAAAGTATATGACAAATTGTGAGTCACAATTAATAAAGGATGGGATCCTATAGTTCTTTTTAGAATAAATAGTCTTAATAGACTTAATTGGTTTCGCATAGCAGCAAACGCAACATTTTCCACATTTAAAAAAACCTTTTATTTTAAACAGATTTGTTAGACTTCTTAGAGTCAAACAATCTTGGAGAAAGATAGTCAGATAAGGATTTGGATTTCCTAAAAGTAATGGCTGGACCCTGGTTAACTGAACTATGTAGGTCCTTATCAAGAGTGAGGGTCCCCCAATGTTTATAAATGATAGAACGAATCTGTTCAGCCTGGCGACTAAACTGGGTGACAAATAGAGGAGACGTCACTCTATCCAATTCATGTTTCTTCTTGAACTTCACAGACGAGTTCGATAACAAATCGATCCTGTTTGTAGATTTGACACACAGATATGCTGCTTCAATATCAGTGTGATTATATTTTCTTTGAGCAAATCGAGTTTTTAATTCCTCTGCTTGATGCTCAAATAAATCGTCATTTGAGCAGTCTCCTGGCTCTAACTGTGTTGATCCCATTAGTTAGTTATTTATTTAATCCTTTAATTTTATAGTGAGTGTGCCTGCTTTCCTTGCACAGCACTGCCATGTCTGGCAGGTCTATGCTGCAGTGTATGTACTAAGTGAACTTAAAGTGATTTGTTACCGGCGCTAACCACACCCAATCTGTGATAAAATAGTGCACAAAATTAAAATTCAAAATAAAATGTGTCAAGGTGATCACTGATCAAATTCTCAACCTTCCAGGAATGTGTACAGATTCCTTTCAATAGTAGCTTGTCCGGGATGGGAAGGGAGCGAAGATAGCAGGGATACACCATGAAAAATAAAAAATAAATGCATACAATAGTGTAATAAGTTCTTTTCAATCTGGATAAAACATGTATGTCTTGGCTCTATAGCAATGCCTACTTACAGCAGGTCAAAAGGTAAAAAGCATTGATCTACACAGCAGGTAGAAAGGTGTCAGGATCTTCAGGAACAACAGCCCAGGTTTACAGCATAAGAAATCAGCACCTCAGCTCAGACGTCAGTAGATGTGAGTGGATCAGAGACATGCAAAAGAAAGGCAGACCATAGTGTCGATCGTGCATAAAATTTATATAAACAAACAACAAATTTTAGGAATTGTACTCACATTGTGTACATAATCATAGTTCACATAAGGCTTTACTTGAGGCAAATGGAGTGCTGGTTCAGTGTGGAGCAGCTCATTTATTTTTTATTTTTCATGGTGTATCCCTGCTATCTTCGCTCCCTTCCCATCCCGGACAAGCAGTGTATGTACTACCATTATCACTGCATTTGCCAGCTTTATCACTCTAGCACTCTTATTTTAACACACTAAAGTCTCCATTATAGTGCGCAGTGCTGGCTGATCTAGCAAGGTAGCTGGACATTTAACCCATTGGCCACTCACTTGTGTACATCTATACACTTCCATTATTGGGTCTCACCGTTGCTCCAGAGGGGTTAACACCCTGACTCCTAGCAATCTGTGTCCTCCATATCCCACCATTATTAAGTGGTTAAATGGGATAGTATGAACTTATAACTGACGACAAGGTTGCCTGATAGCGTTGATTTAATATATTTTTAATTCACATTACACATTACTTTGGTAATATATGTTTTAAGTAAATTTATTAAAAGTTAATTTTTACACTGTTATGGTGTGCATTTAAGTGAATTCTTTTAGGGGGCACATCCATTTTGTGTTTCCCTTCACCTTTTCTAGATCCCATTCTGTATTAATTCCTGCAGGGGATAATGTATCCAAAGAATGGATCCAAAACATCTCCCGCTGGTTGAGGAGCTTTAATCTATCACCCCCTCTCATGGGCATGGGCACCAGTTCTACAGCAGAAAAATGAACATTTGATAGACCTCCTGAAGGACAGTCAGTAAAATGTTTTGAAACTGGTAACATGAAATCTTTTCTTTTAATGGAACGTATATGCTCCATGATTCTGTTTTTAACAGGGCGTATAGTGCGGCCCACGTACCCTTGGCCACAGCCACAGGTAAGAAAGTATATGACAAATTGTGAGTCACAATTAATAAAGGATGGGATCCTATAGTTCTTTTTAGAATAAATAGTCTTAATAGACTTAATTGGTTTCGCATAGCAGCAAACGCAACATTTTCCACATTTAAAAAAACCTTTTATTTTAAACAGATTTGTTAGACTTCTTAGAGTCAAACAATCTTGGAGAAAGATAGTCAGATAAGGATTTGGATTTCCTAAAAGTAATGGCTGGACCCTGGTTAACTGAACTATGTAGGTCCTTATCAAGAGTGAGGATCCCCCAATGTTTATAAATGATAGAACGAATCTGTTCAGCCTGGCGACTAAACTGGGTGACAAATAGAGGAGACGTCACTCTATCCAATTCATGTTTCTTCTTGAACTTCACAGACGAGTTCGATAACAAATCGATCCTGTTCGTAGATTTGACACACAGATATGCTGCTTCAATATCAGTGTGATTATATTTTCTTTGAGCAAATCGAGTTTTTAATTCCTCTGCTTGATGCTCAAATAAATCGTCATTTGAGCAGTCTCCTGGCTCTAACTGTGTTGATCCCATTAGTTAGTTATTTATTTAATCCTTTAATTTTATAGTGAGTGTGCCTGCTTTCCTTGCACAGCACTGCCATGTCTGGCAGGTCTATGCTGCAGTGTATGTACTAAGTGAACTTAAAGTGATTTGTTACCGGCGCTAACCACACCCAATCTGTGATAAAATAGTGCACAAAATTAAAATTCAAAATAAAATGTGTCAAGGTGATCACTGATCAAATTCTCAACCTTCCAGGAATGTGTACAGATTCCTTTCAATAGTAGCTTGTCCGGGATGGGAAGGGAGCGAAGATAGCAGGGATACACCATGAAAAATAAAAAATAAATGCATACAATAGTGTAATAAGTTCTTTTCAATCTGGATAAAACATGTATGTCTTGGCTCTATAGCAATGCCTACTTACAGCAGGTCAAAAGGTAAAAAGCATTGATCTACACAGCAGGTAGAAAGGTGTCAGGATCTTCAGGAACAACAGCCCAGGTTTACAGCATAAGAAATCAGCACCTCAGCTCAGACGTCAGTAGATGTGAGTGGATCAGAGACATGCAAAAGAAAGGCAGACCATAGTGTCGATCGTGCATAAAATTTATATAAACAAACAACAAATTTTAGGAATTGTACTCACATTGTGTACATAATCATAGTTCACATAAGGCTTTACTTGAGGCAAATGGAGTGCTGGTTCAGTGTGGAGCAGCTCATTTATTTTTTATTTTTCATGGTGTATCCCTGCTATCTTCGCTCCCTTCCCATCCCGGACAAGCAGTGTATGTACTACCATTATCACTGCATTTGCCAGCTTTATCACTCTAGCACTCTTATTTTAACACACTAAAGTCTCCATTATAGTGCGCAGTGCTGGCTGATCTAGCAAGGTAGCTGGACATTTAACCCATTGGCCACTCACTTGTGTACATCTATACACTTCCATTATTGGGTCTCACCGTTGCTCCAGAGGGGTTAACACCCTGACTCCTAGCAATCTGTGTCCTCCATATCCCACCATTATTAAGTGGTTAAATGGGATAGTATGAACTTATAACTGACGACAAGGTTGCCTGATAGCGTTGATTTAATATATTTTTAATTCACATTACACATTACTTTGGTAATATATGTTTTAAGTAAATTTATTAAAAGTTAATTTTTACACTGTTATGGTGTGCATTTAAGTGAATTCTTTTAGGGGGCACATCCATTTTGTGTTTCCCTTCACCTTTTCTAGATCCCATTCTGTATTAATTCCTGCAGGGGATAATGTATCCAAAGAATGGATCCAAAACATCTCCCGCTGGTTGAGGAGCTTTAATCTATCACCCCCTCTCATGGGCATGGGCACCAGTTCTACAGCAGAAAAATGAACATTTGATAGACCTCCTGAAGGACAGTCAGTAAAATGTTTTGAAACTGGTAACATGAAATCTTTTCTTTTAATGGAACGTATATGCTCCATGATTCTGTTTTTAACAGGGCGTATAGTGCGGCCCACGTACCCTTGGCCACAGCCACAGGTAAGAAAGTATATGACAAATTGTGAGTCACAATTAATAAAGGATGGGATCCTATAGTTCTTTTTAGAATAAATAGTCTTAATAGACTTAATTGGTTTCGCATAGCAGCAAACGCAACATTTTCCACATTTAAAAAAACCTTTTATTTTAAACAGATTTGTTAGACTTCTTAGAGTCAAACAATCTTGGAGAAAGATAGTCAGATAAGGATTTGGATTTCCTAAAAGTAATGGCTGGACCCTGGTTAACTGAACTATGTAGGTCCTTATCAAGAGTGAGGGTCCCCCAATGTTTATAAATGATAGAACGAATCTGTTCAGCCTGGCGACTAAACTGGGTGACAAATAGAGGAGACGTCACTCTATCCAATTCATGTTTCTTCTTGAACTTCACAGACGAGTTCGATAACAAATCGATCCTGTTTGTAGATTTGACACACAGATATGCTGCTTCAATATCAGTGTGATTATATTTTCTTTGAGCAAATCGAGTTTTTAATTCCTCTGCTTGATGCTCAAATAAATCGTCATTTGAACAAAGCCGTCTTAGTCGAAGGAATTCAGCCTTGGGTATACTTCGAATGAATGATTTAGAATGACTGCTGTCTGCTTCCAATAAAGTATTACGTGAATGAGGCTTTCTAAAAATGTCCGTTTGAATAGTGCCTGTCGTGTCAATAAATAAAGTAATGTCTAAATAATTGATGTGATTCATGTGTTCTTCATAAGTAAATTTAAGATTTAAAGAATTAGTATTAAGTGTATGAATAAAGGCATGCAGTGATAATAAATCCCCATCCCAAATCATAATCAAATCGTCAATATACCGTTTATAGAAAATAATCTGATGACGAAAAGAATTATCAGCACCGAAAATGTGTGTGGATTCCCAAAGACCCACAAACAAATTAGCATAAGAGGGGGCAAATGACGTCCCCATAGCAGTACCCCGTGTCTGAAGATAAAATTGTGCATCAAAAGAAAAATAATTATGGGTGAGCAGAAACATAATAGAATCCAAAAGAAAGGCACGTAATGAAATGGACAATGTAGAAGCATCAAGAAAAAATTCCACTGCTCGAATCCCTTGCTCGTGATCTATGATTGAGTAAAGTGACATCACGTCCAATGTCACCCATCTAAAAGTCTTTTTCCAACTAACATTTTTTATATCTTAAAAACAAAAATAAAATAAATAACGAAAGAAAACAGAAATAGTCCTTGGCGCACTATCTGGTATATAAACCTGACAGAAAAATGAAGTCCAAAGATCTTGGTAGTGAGGATTGTTGGTCCGGAATCCAATCGTACTCAAAGTCCTCTGAGGTGGTGGAATCAGATTTGTGCGAATGATGCTTTAATGCATGCCAGACCAATATGATTGGGTTCAAAGCTGGATCTTAATGAATGTTGCAGATGTGTTTTGGGGTCAATGTCTTGGAAGGACTGGTGACCACTCCAGATGTGAAGTATTCAGAAATGTTACGTTCTTCCCTCTGAGCAATAATGACCTTCTGTATGTAGACTCTCTAATATGAGGAAAAAGCCTTAATGGACTGGTCATGCACAGCTGCATCTAAAGACTTAGTAAACAATTATTTGGAAGTCTGACAGGGAGGAGGAGTCAGACTTCCAAATAATTGTTTACTAAGTCTTTAGATGCAGCTGTGCATGACCAGTCCATTAAGGCTTTTTCCTCATATTAGAGAGTCTACATACAGAAGGTCATTATTGCTCAGAGGGAAGAACGTAACATTTCTGAATACTTCACATCTGGAGTGGTCACCAGTCCTTCCAAGACATTGACCCCAAAACACATCTGCAACATTCATTAAGATCCTGCTTTGAACCCAATCATATTGGTCTGGCATGCATTAAAGCATCATTCGCACAAATCTGATTCCACCACCTCAGAGAACTTTGAGTACGATTGGATTCCGGACCAACAATCCTCACTACCAAGATCTTTGGACTTCATTTTTCTGCAGGTTTATATACCAGATAGTGCGCCAAGGACTATTTCTGTTTTCTTTCATTGTTTGTTTTATTTTTGTTTTTAAGCTATTGTTGTACTTACCTTGTGGATAGGTTTGTGGTTTTTCAATCCTTAGGCAGCCGTCTTCTCAGTTTGTTATATTAGTCTGTAGAATTCACTAGTTTATTGTTGTATCTTTGTAAGGGAATTCCAACATTTAGAGCACTTATCCATCATTATCGTGTATTGTTAAGTTAGGCTAATAGGTTAAGCGCTTAGTATATGTTTAGTTTAATTTTTTCTATCATAACATTTTTTATAGCGGATAAAAGATCCATAGAATCTCTCAGAAAAGAAGGCAGATTTTTTACCAGTGGCTGTAAAAAACCATCAATGTAGCGTGATAACCCATCTCCCAAAGATCCAATACTGGCCACAATGGGCCGCCCAGGAGGGCGGACAAGTGACTTATGGATCTTTGGGAGATGGTGGAAGATGGGCACAATAGGTGAGGCATTGTAGAGAAACTCATATTCCTTTGTGTTAAGTACAAATAGGGCCTTTCCTTCTTCAAGAATCTCTTTCAAAAGGTGTAAAAACTCACATGTGGGATCATGTCAATTTTGTATAAGATTCAACATCCTCAAGTAATCTAAGTGCCTCTGCCTGATAATCTGAAGAAGAGGGCACCACAATGGCCCCTCCCTTATCAGCCTTTTTGATTGTAATAGACCTATCTTCCCTGAGGGCAATCATCTCCTGGAAGTCAATATCTGACAGATTCGTTTTATTTAAAGAGGGAACCCCCCGGGGTACAATACCCCTAGCCAATAACCTGAGATCCCTCTCAACCAGCTTCTCAAAGGTCTTAATATTATGATTGTTAAAAATATGAGGGCAAAAGGTTGATTTCTTCTTAAGACCTAAGTGTAATTGCCCAAAGAAGCTGAATGAGGAAGGGATCTCAGGCTCCAAATCCTGATTTTGTTCATCATAAAGATCTCTAAGATCTGATAAAGCACATTGTTCACGAAATGAATGCAAATCCAAATTCTCCATTGAAACATCAATACCATCAACATTCTCAGCTAGACCTCTATCAGTGGAATATAGTGGAACCTCTGTTGTCCCTTTTTTCTATTAAAATATTTTTTAAGAGACAATTTGCGAATTAATTTTTGGAGATCAATGATGGTATTGAATAAATTAAAATCTTGGTATGGGGCAAAATTTAAACCTCTATTTAGAACCGCAATCTGGTCATCTGTAAGAGTCTTATGTGAAATGTTGATAACATTATCCACAACTTCTCCTATGCATATTTCTTTCTTTTGCTCGATCCCCCGGATCCCCCTCCCCCCTTCTCTTCTTTGATGATCTCCTTGTCCTCTTTCGTTTTTTGACTCCTTTTGAAACAAGGAGTATGAAGGTTTATCTTCTTTCCGAGAGGGCATCATAACAGATTTTTGTGAAGAGTCGGTTTCAGGGGAGGTAGATCTAACTCGCCAATTATCATCATCATCACAAAAGGAAACGCCTAGTGAACGACTCTCATAGTCAGAACCATCTGACTCAAAACTGGAAGCGTTTCCATGGCGTTTTAGGATGGATTTATTCGGGTTCTTGGAGTCACCTTGTTTTTTATTATTCTGATATTTAGAACCAGATTTTGGTTGTGGCTTTTGTGCGTTTGTAGTGTAGCGTTGCCATATATAAACTTGCTGCTTCTCATAGTCTATCTTGTCCCTATCAAACTTTTGTTGTTTCTTAATCATTAGAGACTTTTCCATAGCACCCACGTTGCTTAAAAGTGTTTGGTCATATTTAATAAAATTCTCCATTTTTCTGCAACCTTTCAATTTATCCTGTAGGACTTTCACATTGGCTCTCACTTTCTTTTTTTTAATTTAGCTTATACTTAATGATCAATTTGATTAGCTTAAATGAGCAATGATCTAATATGGCTTTCCAGTCATTCTCAAAATCTTTATTAATAAAGCCAAAGGACGGTACCTTTTTCAAGCGTAAGCCTCACGGAATCCTTTTAACTCTAGCATAGTTCTCAAAAGTGGTAATGTCCCACCAATACCTAATGTCCTGTGATAACAGTTTTTCCAATGTAAGGAAGTGGGTAATTAAGTCAGCAGGCTCTTCACAGATGAAATTAGCACCTTCATCAAAAACTGACTCTGCCCTCCTCTGACGGTGAGTGTCTCCACAGTTAAAGGCATAGGTATCAGTAACCCCTTCCTCATCCTCCACTTCTACATAATCTTCCATAATAAAAAACACACAGGATAGGAATAGCACGAATACTCACTCCAGAGAAATAAAAAAAAATGTTCCACAGAAAGAAAAAATGTGAATAAATAGATGCCACAAAAAATAAATAAATAAATGGTTAGAAAAAAAAATAACGATAGCACTCCAGTTCTCAAATCACCAATTAAGTGATTGCATACATATTCACGGGGTATAAGCCTCTTCTTATAATGTCAATAATGAAAGTCTTAATTCCAGGCTGAGCAGCCGTGGCCAAACCAGCAATATGCGAAGCAGAGGAAAAGACCTCCCAGCCCAATGTTACAATCCTGGTAGATAGCGTGTATCACGCGCATGCTGTATTAACCCCCAGCAAAATGAATCCTTAGAGGGACCAAGGGCCCATCGTGTCCAGTGTTTTCCCGTTCAATGTGATCAAGGATTCATCACAGCTACAGTGCTTATTCCTACATGGTTGGTCTCCGATGTGCTGGGGGTTAATACAGCCTGCGCGTGATACACGCTGTCTACCAGGCTTGTAGCGTCGGGCTGGGAGGTCTTTTCCTCTGCTTCGCTTATGACTGTACGTAGTGGTAAATACAAGCCTGTCCTCCTTCTTATTTTTGGTAGCACTTACCTCTTTATCCAGTGCCCGGTCTAACACAGCAGGAGGATATCCCCTAGCCAGGAATCTACTACGTAGTTCTCCAATAGCTGGTTCAATATTATCCTTCCTGCTCGTGATTTTGCAGACCCGGACTTTCTGTGAAAAAGGTAATGCATCAATAAGAGAAGGAGGATGATGGTTATCTGCCCTTAAAATGGCATTTCTGTATGTATCTGTGGCGGTAGGGAGGGTTTGGCCCGGGATTAACGGGGTTACCCCCCAAGGGCCCCCCTCTAACCTCGCCAGGGAGACAAGGGGTTAACTGGGCTGAGGCCCAGAACTGTGACTTAACCCTTGTTAAATAACATGAAAATGCTTATTCCCCTGTGTAAATGATGTTGTTGCTGGATCAGGGTCTGCATAACCCACCCACTGGGACTTAAGGGGTTAATCTTATATGCAGTGCTGAATAAACAGTTACCTGAAAACTGGTAATTTGGTAACTGAGTAAGCCAGGACCCTGAGCCTTGGGGTACAGCCTCCGGGTCACCCCCCAAGTACACACATATTAAAAATATAACGGTGTCATAAGAGAAACATATACACTGGCGACACACTTTATTCGAGCTCGGCTAGTCCCACGAATTCGGGTATACCCGGGTGTATTGAGGTTTGTGACTGTTTTCTGCCCGAGTGCATTGGGTTATTTTCCAGGCAGGGATTGAAGCATTTTATTCCCGCTTGCTGCAATACTGCACAGTATATATATATATACTGCATTACAATTCATGAATTTATGCCATCTGGTAGACACGCGAAGCATTGCAGCCTATTAAATCCTAATCATTATCATTTAACAGATCAGCCGCCTGTCAGCCAGGCATGAACCCAGGCTGGGAAGGCAAACGCAACGGGGCTTGTCAGAGGCGAGGAGCGGCGCATTCCAGGTATCTGCCAGGTACATACCGGGTATTTGCTCGAATAAAGTGTGTCGGTGCAGTATTTTTGATAAAGTGACTTTTTGTAGTTTTTGAAATACACAGGCAGAATGCTAATAATGGTGTGCTAATGTACAGGCAGAATGCCTGTCTTTGTAATGCATGAGGAGCCAAATGGTGCCTCATATGAGTATTCACTGGAAGTGTATATCAACAGAGAGGTGTGATACATCGCCCTGATCAATAGGTAACTGACCTAATTGGTTATGCGAAAAGCAAAAGCCCACTTCAAAAGGTTTATTGACGTGGCCAGTAGGATGCTAAATAGGATATCCTGCTAGATTTGAGCCTGGCTTCCCAGGGGAATTGTTTATGCGGGAAGCAGGCAAAAGGAAGGGAAGGGTTTGTTATTCACACCTTCCAGCAAAAGGTATTCCCCAACAGGATATCAAAAGTGAGTAACTTTATTAAATATAAGGATACTATGAGATGTCCTTGGCTGAACCGGCTAAGAATTACATAAGTGTATTGGCGAGAGTAAGCCAATCTTGGGAAGTCTAAACATTGAATATGTAACTGCTGCTAAATGCCAGATATTAATATCTCTATTAATGTTCATATTACAATGTAATTTTTGGTCTTCCTACGAGCGTCAGGTGTCGCAGAATGCAGTAATATATCTCACCTGACTGTATGTATTACGGAGCGGAAGTTATGCAATGATTTGCAGTAAATATGAACTTTTGGTTAAGTCTGAGACCCCCCAGAGTTCTACTGCAGATGTGCCAGCTAGCAGGGGGGCCTGTCCTAAAATGTGTTACCCCACCAAAGATTGGCTGGAGATAATTCCAAACCAATCCCAGGGTCTTAATGTTACAGATAGAGGGACAAAGGGTTTATAACCTGCTGTTTCCCATCTATCCTTTGTCTTCGTTTGCTGAATGATTTCCTGATTGCTGGATGAAACTGCCAGTTCAGATGGGACTGTTTTCATTATTTTCATCTTTTACATAAGTGTCTATATTTTGCCTGTTATTGTATAATCTGTTGTGTTCACCTTTATCAAGGAATAAATTATATTTATCATATCTTAAGTCTCGTCCCAGTTCAAACCCAGGTATATATATATATATTTATATATATAGTTTTTGGTGTACAATTACAGCCTGTCGCAAGCTCTCGTGACAGTATCCTTTCTAAAAAGATCAGTATGTAACTCCCCATTAGTCTGTGTAATGAGGACATCTAAAAAAGAGAGTTGCTGTGTACCACATCATCTGAAAAAAAAGTGTGGAGGCAGTGATGGCATGGGCATGCATGGTTTACAATGGCACTGGGTCACTAGTGGTTTTTGATGATGTGAACGAAGACAGAAGCAGCCGGATGAATTCTGAAGTGTATAGGGATATATTGTCTGCTCAGATTCAGCCAAATTCAGTGAAGTTGATTGGACGGCGCTTCACTTTACAGATGGACAATGACCCAAAACATACTGCGAAAGAAACCCAGGATGTTTTTAAGGCAAAGAAGTGAAATATTCTGCAATGGCCGAGTCAATCACCTGATCTCAACCCGATCGAGCATGCATTTCACTTGCTGAAGACAAAACTTAATGCAGAAAGACTCACGAACAAACAACAACTGAAGACAGCTGCAGTAAAGGCCTGGCAAAGCATCACAAAGGAGGAAACCCAGCGTTTGGTGATGTCCATGCGTTCCAGACTTCAGTTTTTGCCTGCAAAGGATTCTCGACAAAGTATTAAAAATTAACATTTTATTTATGATTGTGTTAATTTGTCCAATTACATTTGAGCCCCTGAAATAAGGGGACTGTGTATGAAAATGGTTGCAATTCCTAAACGTTTCATACGATATTTTTGTTCAACCCCTTGAATTAAAGCTGAAAGTCTACACTTCTATTGCATGTCAGTTGTTTCATTTCAAATCCATTGTGGTGGCGTACAGAGCCAAAATTATGAAAATTCTGTCAGTGTCCAATTATTTCCGGACCTAACTGTGTGTGTGTGTGTGTGTGTGTGTGTGTGTGTGTGTGTGTGTGTGTGTGTGTGTGTGTGTATATATATATATATATATATATATTTTTTAATGATAGGGATGTAAAGTAGGTTTGTAAATGAAAAAAAAAAATATGAAACCCTTAATACAGCTGAATCCCGTTATAACGCGGTGCTCTTGGTCCACATAATGAGCACGTTATAACCAGGATCGCGAAATGGTCGGCGCAATCAGGAAGAACGGTTCTGCGAGGACTTACCCGGCATCTGCAGCTCTCTCCACTTCATCAGGCTCCGAGGTGCTTACATACGCTCTCCCAAGCTTTCAATTTGACTGACTTTTGAGCGCAGGAGGGTCACATGACCCTTCTCTGATCAATGACAGCCCAACAGTGAATACATTTTATATAATACACATGCGGGAATTGAACCCTGATCACCCATGGACTGCACTGTGCAGTAGATGTTACGTTTGTTTATAGAGTCAGATTCATCACACCAATACTGTGGTGTAGCAGCTAGAGAATTGCACCAGCATATGAAAGATCATGGGTTCAATTCCCGCATGGTGTAGGGGTGTGTGTATATATGTGTATCAGCGTGTGTCTGTTAGCAATAATGCATTGAATATTATATAAAAATAAAACCTTGGAGATGTTTTTAAATCGGGAGCCACGCTCAGACAGCATTAAAAGCGGATTCGCGCTATAGCAGATTGCGCTATAACGGGGTTGAGCTGTACTAATATTTTGACCACAGGGTAAACGGGTTGGAGTAAGCCATGCTTCTTATCTGTACCAACATTAAATACCCAAGGGTTTAAAGATTGGTACATGTCTGGAGTGTTTATATCTAGCTAGCATCAACACTGTACTGGGTTTCCATTACTCAATGCAATATAAAAAAATGTTTTTTTTTTTTTTTCAACTTTAAATTTTTATTGGAAAGTACAAATACAGCCAATGTTCCACAGCCCATTATTACATTTCCAGTTTTGTTAAACACATGTAATGACGCCTCGAAGACACATCCACTTAACACTTTACAAACAAGACCAGACGAACTTGACAAGGGGACAGGGAAAGAGGTTAGGGGTGGGAGGGAGGTGGTAGGTTGCCAGGCTCTGGTGCAGTTTTTTAGATATCTCTTGTTCAACCTTTTAGGCAATAGCTAAGGGTTTTAAGTGGGACAGGTTCTTCTGAGGTTTCTTTCTTTTATTTGTTTTTCCCTATTCTATGACTACATGAAGGTCTGCTAACTGTGCGTCGCTGAGTCGTGTTGTCTAATCTGCCCTTAAAGGAGAACGCACCTAGTTTAATTAGTGCAAGATTGAGGTGGCGTCCACTCCTGGGATGTCTACCTGGGTCAACCATGGATCCCAGACCTTTAGAACATTTGTGCCGGAGTCATTAACTAAACTCGTTAATTGTTCCATCCGGCAGACATGCCAAATTCTGTTTTTGATCTTAGGGATAATTGGTATCTCCTGCTGTTTCCATAATGCTGCGATCTCACATCTTGTGGCTGTAGCAAAATGCGCGATTAATTTATGCGACGCATTTGACAGACCCTGGATCCGCATGCCCAATAGGAACAGCCACGGGTCCAGGGGGATCTCCAAATCGAGAATCCGCTGAATCCAATCTCTGATTTGTTCCCAAATAGGGGCCCCCTTAGTGCAAGACCACAACATATGTCGGAGGTCAGCTGCTTCCCCACACTGTTTAGGGCAGAGAGGGGAGTAGCCTTTTACAAATTTCGCTAAGCGCGTCGGAGTGTAATACCACCTCATAAGGACTTTATATGCGTTCTCCTTTAATGTGGTGCAGATTGAGCTTTTCGCCGCCGCCTGTATAATTCTGTCCCATTCGTCGTCCTCTAAAGTCTCTCCTAGGTCTGATTCCCAGTGTCTCATGTAACTCAGTCTATTGTCAATGGGCGACTTCTGGCAGATCACTTCCCTGTACATTCTAGATGTGAGTCCCCTTGTGTCCGTATCTCTGGAACACAGCTGCTCAAAATTTGTTCGCGCCGGTCGAATTGGCGTTTTATTGTAGAAATCTCTGATCTGAAGGTACCTAAAAAATTTGTTTGGGATATTCTTAGAGGATTTAATTTGGTCAAATGTTTGTATGGTCGTTATGCCCTCCAGATCTTTTAGACGGGAGAAGCCCTTCTGAGTCCATATCAAGAAATTTTTGCTATTCAGGTCCGGAGCGAAGTCTGGGTTGCCCACTATTGGTGTCATTAATGATGTTTTGGTAGTCAAATTACATTTGAATTTCGTGGCCTCCCAAACTTATAATGAATTGACCATGGTCTGCAGCGGATTGTTCATCTTGCGTACCCCTTCTCTGGGTAGCCAGATTAAATTTCGGATTTCAATTGGTGCACAGCATCTCTTCTCCAACTCAACCCATCTCCGTAGGCTTGGGTCTGTGTGCCATTGGAAAATCTGCCCTAATTGGGCTGCTTTATAGTAGGCCTGCAAGCAAGGCACCGCTCACCCTCCGCAGGATGAATGGGACGTTTTAATATTCCTTTAGCAATTCTTGGGTTTTTCCCGTTCCAAATAAATTTTATAATTTTTGACTGGAGGGAGAGGATGTCCGCCTGCACCAAAGGGATAGGGAGACTCTGGAAAAGATATAGCATCTTTGGGAGGAGATTCATTTTCACGCTATGTATCCTCCCAATCCATGAGATGCTCCCCTTCATCCAGGTTCGGAGATCCTCCCCCAGCGTCTTTATGATCTTGGGGAAATTTGCTTTATATAAAGTTTTGTACTCCCTTGTGAGATAAACCCCTAAATATTTGATAGCGGAGGGTTGCCATTTGAACTGAAAATTGAGGTCAATCAGTTTTTCAACTTCTTTTGGTAGATTAATATTGAGGGCTTCTGATTTAGACTGATTGATCTTAAATCCCGAAATTTGGTTAAATTTGCCCAGTATGTTGAATACATTTGGGAGAGATGTGAGAGATTTGGCTATTGTGAGAATGACATCGTCCGCATATAGAGCGGCTTTGTGCATTTGGTCTCCCACAGGGATACCAGAGATATCTGGGTTATTTCTGATGTGTGCCGCCAAAGGCTCTATACATAAGGCGAACAGTAGTGGCGACAGCGGGCATCCTTGACGTGTTCCGCTTTTGATTTCAAACTGTTCTGAGGGGAAACCTTGATATCTCACTCTTGCTGTTGGGTTTTTATACAACGCCAGGATGGCCTGCAGGAGGCGTCCCTCAAAGCCAAATGCTCTCAGTGTTTCCGATAGGTAGGGCCAATCTATTCTATCGAAGGCTTTTTCAGCGTCCAGACTTAACACCATGGAGTGAATTTTTTCTTTTTGGGCCAGATCAATTAGGTCAATAATTCTCCTGGTGTTATCTGCCGCTTGTCTACCTCCGATAAACCCTACTTGATCCGTGTGAATTAACCCGGGAAGAACACTACCCACCCTGTTGGCTATAAGTTTAGAGTATATTTTGAGGTCCAAGTTAATCAGTGAAATGGGCCGGTAGCTCTTACAGTCTGCCGGGTCCTTTCCGGGTTTATGGATCACCGATATTGAGGCTTGGAGCATTTGTGCTGGGAATGAGGCCCCTGCTAAGATTTCATTGAATAACTTTAACATGTGGGGGGCTAGAATTTTTAAATATTTATTGTAATATAAGTTCGAAAAGCCATCTGGCCCTGGGGCTTTAGCCGGTTTTAGTGCTTTGATGACCCCAGAGAGTTCCTCCATCGTGAAGTCCGACTGGAGTGCCTCCCTTTCGCATCTCTTCAAAATGGGTAAATGTGCCTCTATTAAGAAGGTCCGTAAATCCTCCTTTGTTTTCGGATTATGGGTTACCTTATCTCCATTGTATAATATTTCGTAATACTTTTTGAATTCCCCTGCTATGTTCGCTGGGATGGAGGTAAGGTCCCCATCTTGGTTTCGAATTGAGTGAATGTGATAGTTTGGAAGCTTGTTTTTTTAGCTTATTGGCAAGTAGTGTGTCAGGCTTGTTAGCTTTTTCATAAAATTTCCGCTTGGACCAGGTCAATTCCTTCTCGGCCTGGGCGGAGAGGAGGAGGTTAAGACTAGTTTTAGTGGCTAGTATTTGAGTTAACGTGTGGGCATTCTTATTTTTTTGTGGAGGGAGGAAAGCTCTGCTAGCTGTTCCTCTAGCTTCAAAATTTTTCCCTCCCGTTCTCTTTTCCGTTTAGCGGCCAGATTCATAATGACCCCCCTGAGGGTAGCCTTATGGGCCTCCCACAGTCTGGAGTGCGTAGCCACACTCCCCTCATTCTCCTCGAAGTATTGTGTGAGCTTTTCCCCAATTTCCACCTGTAGGGCTGGGATTTTCAGCAAGATTTCGTTTAGTTTCCAGTTCGCTCTAGGTCTGTCTAGTGGGATTAGTGTGCACCGCAGCTCTATAGATGCATGGTCTGACCATGAAATATCATGGATCTCGGTGCGAGAGACCCCAGGGACCATTCTGTTGGATACAAGGAAGTAATCTATCCTGCTATATGTGTCATGTGGGTGTGAGTAGAAGGTGTATTCTCTCAGTCTCTGGTGTTGTTCCCTCCAGATGTCGAGTAGTTGGCAGTCACGTAACCCTTTTTTAATTGTTAGTATGTCAGATCTGTGTGTAATATTAGTGGATGAACATCTGTCAAGGTCCTCCCGTAGTGCCCTGTTCAAGTCTCCAGCGACAATGATATTACCTCTGGCCACTTTGTTGAGTTTCCCAAAGAAGGTAGAGAAAAAAACGGGGGCCGTCTCATTAGGGGCATATATTGTTGCTAGAGTAATTGGGAACCCTTGGATTGCACCTCTTACTATGAGGAATCTGCCCTCTTTATCTTTGAAAGTCCTATCGGGTACGAACGGTATTCTTTTATGAATTAGTATGGCCACCCCTTTTTTTTTGACTTTCGCGGAAGACAAAAAGTGTGTCGGGTAGTCCTTATCCAGGAATTTGGGGTAGTTGTCTTGAGAGAAGTGTGTTTCTTGCAGAAACAGAATTTCTGCCCCTTTACGCTTATAATCTCGGAAGGCGATTCTGCGTTTAACCGGGCTGTTAAACCCCTTAATGTTATGTGATACTAGCCTGAGTTCCTTACTCATTTAAAAGTATGAGATGACTTTGCTGCCGATATCTGTTCTTGATTGATGCACCTGGACCACAATCCCGACCTCCTCTTCTTCTCGAACTGCAATACCTCACTTCACCACCTACAGCAATACACAAGGGGGAGCACACAAGAGGGTACACCTGGGGGGACACAACAAACACTAGACAAGACAAAAGACAGTAGAATTCTCGTCGTCTCGGCGACGTCGCCTCCTTGACGAGATCACCGCCTTTGGGAAGCTGGACTCCTCTCCAACCGCCCGGAGGAAACGTGGGATGAAGTTCACTCACCCACCGCGTCCAGTCCCAAAGGACTTCACTAGGGCCCAGGAGATCCACCCTCCTCCCCCCTAGTGCGTGGCCCATGCGGATTTTTGAAGCAGGTCACTCCCCCCCACTCCTGCCTCGCTCTTCCTGAGCTTGAATGAATAAAACCTAACATATACTATGCATAACCAGAGTCTGTCCCGGCTTTGTTCACCCCTGTAGTGTATCAGGCTAATCCCTCGGTGTCATGGCCTCAGCAACCTGTGTTTCTTTGCTTCTCCTCCAGTTCTCGTCCCCCTACTTGAGGTCTGGTCCCCGGCCACGGTGAAGCTGTCACCAAATAAAGAAACTCACCCCCGAGTGAAAGAGCGGTGATCCCCGACACCCCAACTACAGATGTCCAGTGATCAAGCAACCTGCGCTGAAACTGAATCCCTGGTGAGAAAATTTGCGGCCTACCTTTCTGATGATGGCGGCCCCCGACACAAGATGGCGAAGCAGCTCTAGAAGGCGGGAATCCACAGTGAACCGCAGGAGCAGGAAGAGAGCGGTGAGCGGGAAACAGGAGCGGGCGCACGCACCTCCGCACTGGTGAGAGACGTCTTCCAAAATGGCCGCCCCCCGGATACGCATCACAGCTGTGCCCCGGAAGGAGCGGCGCCATCTTGGAGGTGGCGCGGAACCAGCTCCCACCGGCGCGACCAGATGACGTCACCAGCAAGACCAAGGACAGCCGTAAGCCCATCAAGGCGTCCAGAATGCGCCGGATGACCCGCGCAGGCCTGGATTAGTCACCTCACCGGCCCGACGCGGGCTTTTTGAATTTTGCGTCTGGGAAGAATAGAAAGACATACGGGAAGGGAATTAGTATAGCGCCGTAGCGGCAGAACCATTAAGCGAGTAAGGGCAGGGTGAGTGATAGAGAGGGAGTTAGTAAGAGGATAAAAGCAAGTAGATGAGAGGAAATAAGCCGAAGTGGAGACATTTAAGGAGACAATACTATAAGAAGGAGTAAGGAAGTAGACTTTAATTTAAAGTGGGGTAGGGATGCAGCAAGTAGTAAGGAAGTGGTAGAGGGGAGAGCAAGGAGGAGAGGAAGTAGGGAGCTAGAAAGAAAGAAGAATAAATGTGGAGAAGTGAGGAAATCAGAAAGCTATAGAAATGTGCAAGTTAGATAGTGGGAGTGGTGACTGGAAGTGGAGTGAAGGGGGACGTGAAGTAGGACTTGGTAGGTTAGGTATCAAAGGAGGTAGAGAAGTGTTAGTAGGTTGGTGAAGACAGGTTGAGTGGGAAAGGAGAAGGGAAGTAAGGAGCAGGGCGACACAAGGTTAAGATAGACAGATGAGATCGCTGAGGAAGGTTGAAATCAAAAAAAATGTTTTAAAGCACTTTACTACATTTGTGAAGTAAGGCTTTAACCGAACATGAAAATCAGTATTCTGAAGGAGCAAGTCACTCGCTTTTTATAAAAAATTTTTTTTTTAAAACAGGATTGAAGCAGAGGGTCTCCCCAAGCTGAACCGCATTCATTTCAACTCTGGGACCCCCCCATTTCCCATAATACTTCCCTCCAAAGGGGGTGCCAGGCTATACGATAAAGGGGGTAACCAGGCTATACAATAAAGGTTACCACTGGAACGGTGGGCCCCTGGCAGCTACCTGGCACCATAAGCCAGGGGCCCGGCATTATAACATGTGAACGTTAAAGTGTCCCCTGCCTTTCCACTTTTCATAGAAAAATGGAAAAAATGTGTGGTGCTCTGAAAAAAAGCCTCAAAATATGTAGTACAAAAATTGTAACGTTCAATAAATGTATATAATGATTCCTGAAATGAAAACCCCCTGGATAATGGATAAGGGATAGCCAATCCATAGGACACAGAACAATCATGTATTAATCACTGCTCCATTGTAATCTGACTGGTGGGCTAGGGCCCCCACGAGCACTGTAGTAAGGGGCCACACAATAAAGTGTCCCAGCATATAATGTCAGAATGGAGAATGTGCTTGTGATAAAATAACTCACAGTTACAGTTGGTAATGTCCTTTTGGCTGTCCAGTTTTCTTCTTTCACAGTAGGGGGCGTGCTTCCGTTTTTTCTGGATGACATGACACGAAGCAAAAGGATAAAGCAGGCACTAATACTCGGGAAAGTAAAGAAATGTTGAATGAAATCCAGGAGAGCGTGTGCCCATAAAAAAAGACTATTTTAATGGAAACCACAAAAAAAATACAGCTACATTACGGGGTACACAGACCCCCACCAACGCAATTCGAGCCGCGTTGGTGGGGGTTTGTGTACCCCGTAATGTAGCTGTATATTTTTTGTGGTTTCCATTAAAATAGTCTTTATGGGCACACGCTCTCCTGGATTTCATTCAACCTTTTTTTACTTTCCGGAGTATTAGTGCCTGCTTTTTCCTTTTGCTTCGTTTCCACTTTTCATGTTCCCTGAGCCTAAGACTCATGAAACGTTCTATATGTAAGTTTTAGGTGAGATATTTGGGTAGAAATGCAATCATGTTGTTTGCAGGAGTTTGGGGGGGGCAAAGATATGAGTAGTCTCCTAATTCTCCCTGGCGTGCAGGCATGATTTGCCAGTACGTGGGTTGAATTACACCAGGGCTGCCCAGTGACTCCTGATTTTCAAGCCCAGATATCCCAGTCCTATTTCCCTTACAGCTATGAGTCTGCCCAAGTTATCCTATGTATTAAAGTATGTTTTATTTCATTTGTGTGTAGCGGTCATGTAAAATGGCTACAGTCATCTCTCCTGCTGACAGTAAGGCCTGGTAAGTTGTGGGCATGTCAGCAGTAATTATGGAGGTTTGCCCTCACACCCTGGTGGGGTGCCCTGTGTATGGATGGGAGTGGTCACATGCTCTTATTCCATGGTTAGTGATGTCAGAGGTGTGTCAGCTTCCAGAGTGTACATAAGGCACAGCACTGTGTCTAATAGTTAGTTCTATCTGAGTCCTGAGTTCTGTAGGAGTTCTGAATAGTCTGCGAGAGTTATGTTATAATAGCTGAACAGGAAGACTGTGTCCAGGGACCTGGCACAGGGTAAAGACATCCCGGCTGGGATAGGGAATCCCTATTAAAGGAGAATTACACCTTTCAAAGGGAAGCACTGAGGGACAATGAGTGGCTAGAGAAACTACTGCGAGGGGCAGTTAGCCCACCTCAACCAATAAAGATGCTCTTAATCACAAACCCTCTCGTGTACATGTGTGGAGTGAATGTACAGAGAGGAGCACCACAGAGGAGTTCCTCGTCAGGACCATCCCCAAGTGACCGAAGGGACCCTGATGAGGTGGAGGCGCTGCAGTGGAACTAGGTAGGACTCCGCACACTACCTCAGCTGCCTGTCTGGATGGGTCCTCCCCACACACCATCATGCGGGAGACTCAGGAGTCCTGTTGCCAACAGGTGCACCACCAGACACTATCACACTGTAATGGGGACCGGTTAGACCACAGGGGCCAATGTGAGATTGGGTGGGTCAGGCCGGGCCAGAAATACCGTTACATTTGGAGGCGAGCTGCTGAGATCAGATCTGTCAACAGGACAGGCTCTAGCTAGGCACACTGGGAAACAGGGAGAGCGTCTGCTGCCACTCTGTGCTGCGTAGGGACGGACCTAGGGGTGGTCAGGGGCTGACAGGGTATTGTCAGTTCGCAGGGACGACCTAGGGGCCTGAAAGGAGTGAGGGGTCTGGAGCCGGGCTATAGCTGACCGAGTCACTTTGAGGTAGTGCTAGTTGGTAGGACGCCAGAAGGGATAGCCTGTTAACGTGGTCAGGAATCCTGGAGAGGGTCTGCGCTAGGCTGACCAAGAGAGGTAGACGCCCCAAGTACTGCATGGCAGAGCCAGAGTACTCTAGCCCATTCCAGACACTTACCATAGGGAGCACAGACTGGGAGGAAGGAGTTACAGCAGACACTGAGAGAGTGAGCCTAGCCTGAGGTAGTGCAACATGAGTCCAGCCTAGATCAGGTACACATGTGGTGGTGCATCTGAGCAATCTTTATTGTACTGGTGTGGTGGCTGCCCCGCAGAGCGGAGCCCCATGTATGATAATTGGTACGAGAGCGTGACAATCCAAGGAATGGAGGATCCGCGTGGTGCGGAGAGCCCAAAATGGCGACCAGAGGCTGATGGGGAAGGCACCCATGGCGTGCGCCCCACTGAAGAGCAAACTGTCGCTGAGCTGTCTCTAACTAATCTGCTCTGGAGTGGAGCGAAGGCTGTGGCTGCCCCGTTTTTGTCCTGTCTGGGACACCGAGGGGCCACCCTTGAAGAGTGTGAGGACATTGTGATAACTGGGGGGGAACCCAGCGAGAAGAGCAAACAAACTGACATTTCGGGCTTAAAAGCCACCCAAAATGGCGGTTCCCGCTTGCTAGGGAGACCGCATGGGCCAGTCGCAGAGAAAATGGCTGATACAGAACTTGCAAAAAGCTGGCCGGGAATGGCGCGAACAGCAGAGCCCCGCCCTGATGGGGGGTATGGCGCGAAAGCTACGACTGCGCCTTCATGGACAGTGACTCACTCGGCCCCTGTGCTGAGTCAACCGCTTAGTCTATGGGACCCTCCCCTGATTTCCACCAGGGGGAGTGACTTTCAATTATGGCCTGTGGGAATGCACCCACTGGGCCCAGGGACTGATATCCAGACGGCGCCACTACAAGAAGTAGTTCCGGCCGCGGAGGTAACGTGCAAAAAGGAGGGATATTTTGCACGAAAAGCAGCTGCCAGGAGAAGGCGGGAACTAGCCGCGGCCCAAGAATCCCACTCTGATGAGGAAATTGGCGCGAAAACGCAGACTGCGCCCACCAGGACTGAGAAAGGCGCGGCCTTAATTAAGGGGCATGCTATTCCCCTGTGGGATCCGCCCATAATTGCAACCCCTGGGGGCGGGTTCCAGCTATGCCAGCGGAAGGAGGAGCCGAAGCAGGAAGTGGCTGGCCCAGAAGCTTCTACCGGTCAGTTGCGAGGAACCACTGACCTGGAGAGACCCATACTGAAAGTGGTCCTTACCAAAAGAATGGCCTGCTCCTCCACTGTGGGAACTATGGTATCCACCCAGCCCTACTCGGTACCCGGCGGGGTACTGGTAGTCAGGGTGGCTAACACCGAGACGGTGGTCGGGCTCTGCCTACAATGCGGGCTGCCCGAAGGCATTGTTAACACGGCGGCACGCTGCCCACAATGCGGGACACTATACTTATGGCCAATGCCGACGTTCATTCCGATCCAATCTGCTGACCCCCCGGGGGATACGGCTAGGCGCTCCGCCGAGTCCCCTGGTGCACTGTGGATCAATCGTGCAAGTCCCGGAGAAAGGGGACTGGAGTCGATTAAATCGGCTGGGTCAGCAGCAACCGAGACGGTCGGGTCACTCCCCGACCGCACTGAGAAAAGACTATCGCCCCGATCGGTGACCCCTAAGTCGGGGAAGGCAGAATACTCGGATGAGGATCTCTGCGAGCTAGCGGAGGTGAAATCGAGGCCCAGGACAGAACCGGGGAGGACGACACCCCGTAGTGTGAGTAGCAGCCTGGAAAGCAGGGCGTCCCCCGCAGATCGGCGAGCCGAGAGACGAGTCCCTCCGCCTCAGGACATGGTGGCGACGGGCGAGAGACGCCTACACCCCTGCGGAATGGTAAGAGAAAGCCACTCACTTACCTTGCTCCGGTAGACGGTGTAGCGGAAACAAGGCCGTGCCAGGCCCAAGACGCACGTGCGGAGGAGATACCACTTCCGGTGGAGACGACGGCGGAGCTTCCGGATGTCGTCATCGAGGAAGAGATCCCGCATGGGGGTCCCACCCAAGATGGCGGCACTTCCGGTTTCGGTGAGGACATCATTTCCGGTGGCGACGGCGGAATAGACGGGAATGATGCAGCAACGCTTCGGCGATCGGGTGAATGTCCCCGATCACCTCAAGGGCCCAAGAGCTGGATGGGAGACCCGCAGACGGATGAGGGTGAGCTATCCTCCTTGGAGCAGTCCATGGACAGCCGGGAACGGGTCGTAGTCCCGTGGCGTATCCCATCTTGCCCCTACGCCCAACCCCACGCCCTAGGTAAAACCCCTGCCCCCATCACATGTTCCCCGGGGTCCCCGCCTAGTCTGGAACTTGTGGACATACCTTTGGGGGGGGAGGAGAGACGGACTGGTGAACGACAGCGCAGTTGCGCTACGGAGGGCATTTCTCGTGGAGGGGGAGAATTAGGCAAGGCCGCGGTAGGCCGGTGGTTGCCTCCTGTGACCAATAAAACAGAGGACAAGGCCCTGGGATCATCACGGTGGTCCGTACCACGGTCAGCACGGACATCGGGGGTATTCTCATGGGGGGATGCGGAAGAGAGTGACTCAGGGGATTCACATAGGTTCAAGGAACACCGTTGGAGGGCCCCCCTCTTTGAAGGTTATGCGGCCTGGATGGATCGTACGCGATTCCTTATTAGAAGGGAGGATGTAGTTGACTTTTGGTGGGCCAAGGGAGAATTCACCCCTGAACAGCGAGACAGAGAGCTGCAGGAACGGTGGTATAAGATTGAGCACAGGGAGATAGAGCCCATGGGTCCCGATACACTGTCAGACCCTGTGGATCCTGACGAACCCCTGTCATGGGTGCTACCTGGGAGGGCAGGTAGGGCTGACCTAATTAGGATCAGTAGAGCGGAACGGGCAATAATGGCTCGATACAAGTCTTCCCACGGGTTGGAGTACCCTTATGTCCCTGAACCCCTCATGGAGGAGATAGAAGAGAACAGGGAAAGGTGGCTTAGGGAAACCATCGAGATGTACCTAGTCAATAAGGGGAGTGACGTTACTGGAAGGAGGGCAGAGGACAGAATAGATCACCTGATGCGAGTGTGGAGTATAGGGAGGAATATACACAAACACAGGGTGACCTATAGGCCCGAGAGGGGACTGCCTAGGCACTATCATGTCACGGTCCTGGACATGGGTGGTAGAGAGGTTAAGAAACCTGACCCGAGCCACTATTATTAGGGGGTACTAAGGCATTTTGCGGGCTCGTGGCTGCTGGTCGGGGCGGGCTTGGCGAGATGTCACTGTGGTCATTTTTTTTTGTATAATGGACAATCTGTGAGGTTAACAATTATGTGTTATGTGTTACAGTGCTTCCTGGAAGAAGGCATTTAAATTTAGGTCCCAGCGAGGACGATGGGATTCACCAGGGGGAGAATGTAGCGGTCATTTAAAATGGCTACAGTCATCTCTCCTGCTGACAGTAAGGCCTGGTAAGTTGTGGGCATGCCAGCAGTAATTATGGAGGTTTGCCCTCACACCCTGGTGGGGTGCCCTGTGTATGGATGGGAGTGGTCACATGCTCTGATTCCATGGTTAGTGATGTCAGAGGTGTGTCAGCTTCCAGAGTGTACATAAGGCACAGCACTGTGTCTAATAGTTAGTTCTATCTGAGTCCTGAGTTCTGTAGGAGTTCTGAATAGTCTGCGAGAGTTATGTTATAGTAGCTGAACAGGAAGACTGTGTCCAGGGACAGGGTAAAGACATCCCGGCTGGGATTGGGAATCCCTATTAAAGGAGAATTACACCTTTCAAAGGGAAGCACTGAGGGACAATGAGTGGCTAGAGAAACTACTGCGAGGGGCAGTTAGCCCACCTCAATCAATAAAGATGCTCTTAATCACAAACCCTCTCGTGTACATGTGTGGAGTGAATGTACAGAGAGGAGCACCACAGAGGAGTTCCTCGTCAGGACCATCCTCAAGTGACCGAAGGGACCCTGATGAGGTGGAGGCGCTGCACTGGAACTAGGTAGGACTCCGCACACTACCTCAGCTGCCTGTCTGGACGGGTCCTCCCCACACACCATCATGCGGGAGACTCAGGAGTCCTGTTGCCAACAGGTGCACCACCAGACACTATCACACTGTAATGGGGACCGGTTAGACCACAGGGGCCAATGTGAGATTGGGTGAGTCAGGCCGGGCCAGAAATACCGTTACATGTGCTTTTACTATAAATGTCTATTCAGCCAGCTCAGGCATCCATATAGGTGCCGGGAAGTCTGCATAGACATCGGAGAGGAGAAGGGATGTTGAGAGGTGTCGGGGTGTGAAGTGGCCAGGGCAGGGCTTAGTACTGGGTCCGGAGAACAGAGACCCCCTGCGGGGAGGACACTCTGATCTGCCAGACTCAGTGGAGTCTGCCCAGTAGGTGACAATGGGTTGACTAGGGGAAGCAGCAAAATGTCGGCGCGTTTTCCCATTGGTCAATCCGTATGTCCCGCCCACGGGTCATCCCAAGCCGGCTTAGCCCGTCCCCTCCTCTGGCGTCAGTCAAAGGACGAGCCCCTATTCTTATCGGTTGGCGGCAGGGTTTCCCATGCTCCAATTGGTCGCTCCTTCCTCCATGCTGAACATAGAACAGTGGAGGGTATGTAAGGAGAAAACCCCAGTCAGAGAACCAGACGATCTAGTGACTTGTGTCGATGAAGCTAGGGCGGACTTTTCAAAGTTGCTGTCACGAATACCAGAGCAACCGGCTTCGTTTTGAAGCTAGGGAAAGTCTGCCCTGCAGAGACTAAGTCAGACGTGAAGTTCAAGTTCTCATTTGGAACGTAGCGGTCGCGGCTAGGAACTGAAGCCAAAAAGAGGACCAGAAAGCCCGGGTGTATATCCCGGTCAGGTTAAGCGTACCGAAGCATTCGCCCTGCACCTAGTAGAGCCTAGATTTCACCCCCAGCAAGTGTGCTTTTAGCTGTATTTTGTGTATTCATTGTGTTGTACGCGGGTTTACCCGAATAAACTGCATTTTGTTCTTACCACCTTGTTTGCCTAGCGAATGATCCCGGTAAAAATAATTGTAAAATCTCCTGGTCTCCCGTGAGAGACATTAGGGAAGGCCTAGTGATGTCACGGCCACGCCTCCCCGTCACGAGCGATCTAAAGTCCACAGATCGCTCAGGCGACAGGCGCGCACAACGCTATGTGCTCTGTCGCACACGCACTATATCACACAGCAGAAGCCAATGCAAATTATCGACTATGGGGACATACTGTAGTATATGGCACAGCACCCCAAACCCACCTTAGCAACCTTGATACCCTCTACAATTCAATGTCGCTTTGTCCTCCAATGCAACGACAACACACATCACTGCGAAATGCTCAAAGAACTAGATTGGTCATCACTAGAGTCTAGGCGCAAAGTTCATCTTTCCTGTCTTGCCTTCAAATACTTTCTCGGCAAGCTACCCACCTATCTGAACAAGCTCCTCACCCCTACCACGTGTAGCACTTATCATCTGAGATCAGACTCCAACAGACTGCTCATGGTCCTAAGGTTCAACAAAGTATCCGTCCGTTCCTCCTCATAGGCCTTCATTAATACCACCGGCGGCGTGACACGCGCGCTACCTCAATGCGATGCGCTGCCCGAAACTTGCACTGCAGGCAGGAGGCATCGGGAGGCGAGGCCATGATGTCACGTGAGTGGTTCACTCTCATTGGCTGAACCGCTCACATGACGCTGCCATCGCTTCAGAAAATAAAATTCTTGGATCTGTTCGAAAATTTGCGCACTTGGCCGCCTCGTTGGTCACCCATTCTTAGTGTGCGCTCATAGGAAAACTTTTATTTGTTTTGGTGGCGCACAACGTTCTGCGCTCCGCCGCTTCGGGTATAATCACGGCCTTACCATGCACCCCAAAACTGGAACAACCTACCAGAGACTCTTGCAGATGCTACCAGTCTAAGTGCTTTCAAAACTAAAGCTGTCTCACATTTTAATCTGGTCTGTAACGGTTACATGCGCCTATAATATATATTATCTCTAACTGTGCATGCAATGTCTTGTATATAATGTATACCATGTTCACTTAATGTAACTATGGATTTGTAACCATGTATCTGTCATCATAACTCGGTGCCCAGGACATACATTGAGAGTTACCTCTCATTTTCAAGTATTGCTTCCTTCCTGGTAAAACATTTTATAAATAAATAGAATATCCGAGGCCTGAGGAGCGAACACATGATTAGGAAATGCAGGAGGGGGGCGCAGGACCCTCCAGGACTGAATGGGTGAAAATCCCTCAGCTGCCCCAGGGACATCAACTTTAGGATTTCCTGTACAAGTGTACAAGCATACCCCGGTTTAAGGACACTCACTTTAAGTACACTCGCGAGTAAGGACATATCACCCAATAGGCAAACGGCAGCTCGCGCATGCGCCTGTCAGCACGTCCTGAACAGCAATACCGGCTCCCTACCTGTTCCAAAGCTGTGCGCAAGCGGGGAGACTATAGAGACTGCTACACATGTGTTATTTACACCAGTTATGCTCGTATATGAGGATTGCAGTACAGTACATGCATCGATAAGTGGGGAAAAGGGAGTGCTTCACTTTAAGTACATTTTCACTTTACATACATGCTCCGGTCCCATTGTGTACGTGAATGCAGGGTATGCCTGTACCACCTGATAAGATTACACAAATAATGCAATAAATTGCACCCATTTAAGAAATATAGCGCTGTGCCATTTGTTTAAATAGAGCTGCGTTAACGTTCTGCCACTGTTAACCTGCGTTAATAGATGCGACCAAATCTGTACATCATTTTCTTTTACACTACATTAAGGTGAGACTATAATTACACGTTTATAATGTGAGGTCTATGAGCTGAAAGCGCAGCTTAGTGCAGGGGTGAGCAAACTTTTTATGCCGAGCCCCCCTTTTCATCCAAAAAATTTCTCGGGCCCCCCCTGCCTGACGTAATCAAAATCACATGAAAAAAAAAAAACCTTTATTAAACGGTATACAATATAAATCCAAATATGTCTATAAATACTTACATATTTCAACAGCTCGCGCTTGCAAAATTAGGCTGCGTCCACGCTGCCGCTAAGAGCGGTGACATCACCAACTCTCCAAGCCTGAGCGCAGGGTGTCCTGCATCATTTTGCAAGCGTGGATCGGGGCTATTTGTGTGTGGCTGTGTGTGGCTGTGTGTGGCTGTGTGTGGCTGTGTGTGTGCAATGACTTCTGCTGAGTGCACTTCAAAGTCAGTTTTGTTTGTCTCCCCAAGTGCTGAGCTTGGGAGAGCGTACGTGCACAAAGGCAATACTTTTGGGGGGCATTCATCCACCTCTTTGCTACCTCCCTTCCCTCTCCCCCCCTTTTTGTTTCTACCTTCCCCTCCCTGCTCTTTGGCTTGCTATCCCCATTGTCATCCACACTCCTACCTACATTATTATTATTATTTTTTTTCCGTTTTCAATGTTTTCACTTTTTTTTTATTATTTCTGTACATTCATAGTGTGATTGATACAGTGGCAGCCGACCCTTTCCCTCGCAGAGGATCGCAGCGAAGCAGGTTGCCAGCGGAGGAGAGCAGGAACACAGCGCTATTGCAGGGCAGACACCGGGAGGGGCGTTTGACTTCACCGTGCTCGGGCGTGCTCCTCCCCGTACCCCCGAAGCCCCTGCCCGTGTGCGCACACACCATCACGAGGCCGCCACCTGCACTATCTTGTTCAGCCACCCGCACACATCTTCGGCTGCCCGCCCGTGCACATCTTATTGGCCGCCCATCGCGTACAGCTTTTTCGTCCTCCCGCGCAAAGCGTCTGCCGGCCCGCGCACCCAGATTTCGCCGCACGTCACCTGCGCCCCCCTAAATCTTGCGCCTTATTGCCCCCCACCAGTTTGCGCACCACTGCAATACAACACACACTCTCTCTCTCAATCACCACATACACACAATCCCCCCCCACACACACACACACACACACACACACACACTCCCCCCCCCCCCACACACACACACACAATCCCCACACACAATCCCCACACACACACACTCAATCCCCCCCCACACACACAATCCCCCCACACACAAACACACCCCCCCCACACACACAAACACACTCAATCCCCCCCCATACACAATCCCCCCCGCACACACTCAATCCCCCCCACACACACACACTCAATCCCCCCCACACAAACATACACTCAATCCCCCCCATACACACAATCCCCCCCCACACACACACAGTCTCAATTCCCCCCCCCCCACACACACACACACTCAATCCCCCCACGCACACACTCAATCCCCCCAATCACACTCAATCCCCCCCCACACACACACTCAATCCCCGCCCCCACACTCAATCCCCCCCCCCACACACTCAATCCCCCCCACACACACTCAACCCCCCCACACACACACACACTCAATCCCCCCCCACACACACACACTCAATCCCCCCCACACACACACACACTCAATCCCCCCACACACACACAATCCCCCCCCCCACACACACTCAACCCACCCCCCACACACACACTCAACCCCCCCCCACACACACACACTCAACCCCCCCCCACACACACACTCAAACCCCCCCCCACACACACACTCAACCCCCCCCCCCCACACACACACTCAACCCCCCCCCCACACACACACTCAACCCCCCCCACACACTCAATCCCCCACACACACACACACAATCCCCCCCCCACACACACACAAAATCCCCCCCACACACACACACAAAATCCCCCCCACACACTCAATCTCCCCCCCCAACACACACAATCCCCCCCACACACAAACACACACCCCCCCACACACAAACACACACCCCCCCACACACAAACACACTCAATTCCCCCCCCCACACACACACTCAACCCCCCCACACACACTCAACCCCCCCCCCCCCACACACACACTCAACCCCCCCCACACACTCAATCCCCCCCACACACACTCAATCCCCCACACACACACACACAATCCCCCCCCCCCACACACACAAAATCCCCCCCACACACTCAATCTCCCCCCCCCAACACACACAATCCCCCCCACACACAAACACACACCCCCCCACACACAAACACACACCCCCCCACACACAAACACACTCAATCCCCCCCCCCACACACACACACTCAATCCCCCCCCCCCCATACCTTGTGACCTTGAGCAAGTCACGTTATCTCCCTGTGCCGCAGGCACCAAATAATAGATGTATGTGTAGGGATGTGGTAGGAGCCTCATATGTGTGTTCAGTTGGTGTTTTGACTGTTCAGGAGAGTCATGTGGAGGTTCTGCGCTGATGCAATAGCTGTGAGTCTGTGCAGCTCAAGGCAGAGAAGCTCCGCTGAGGAACTACAACTCCCATGAGCTCCTGGGCAGTCACCTGACTTGAGGAGCCAATCGGAAGGCTAGAATTACGGGAGGAGGAAAGGGAAGCGTGGGGGAGAGGCCACGCTAGTCAGAGGGATCTGGAAGGTAAAGGAGGAGGGTGTATGCGTGCAGGGGGTCCGTGACCCGCCTGCATAGGCTAGCAATTACCCCGCAGGCCCTTAGGAGAAACCCCTGAGTCACAGTGTGCTGCTGTGCTGCAGGGACGGCCATAGTGCTTGCGATCAGTCACCTTACTGTGTACACAGTTAGGGACAAGCGTGTGGAGCAGGTTTGCTGGTGAGCTGCTTGGGACCAGACAGCTGCACTGCGGACATCCCAGACAAGCAAGGATTCGGCTGATCCTTTTCCAAGTATTACCGGTCACCGCCGTGACCGGAAGGTAGTAGATACGTCAGTGCACCAACACCGGTCAACAGGCGCTGATCCCGCCTTAGGCATAACTATAGGGAGACACTAGCGAGTACACACCGCTATCGTACTATTACACGGACACGGGGTGTGGGGCACGCGGTGACGGGATAGAGACACTCATAAGAGCGTGGCTGAGCCACTATTGTACAGGACAATATTCCCTAGGGGTGTGGCCGAGCCACTGATGTTAGAAGGACATTATCCGTTAGCGGTGTTAGGGTATGATAGAGTATACTGCACCGACACACTTTATTCGAGCAAATACCCAGTATGTACCTGGCAGATACCTGGAATGCGCTGCTCCTCACCTCTGACAAGCCCCGTTGCGTTTGCCTTCCCAGCCTGGGTTCATGCCTGGCTGACGGGCGGCTGATCTGTTAAATGATAATGATTAGGATTTAATAGGCTGCAATGCTTCGCGTGTCTACCAGATGGCATAAATTCATGAATTGTAATGCAGTATATATATATATACTGTGCAGTATTGCAGCCAGTGGGAATAAAATGCTTCAATCCCTGCTGGAAAATAACCCAATGCACTCGGGCAGAAAACAGTCACAAACCTCAATACACCCGGGTATACCCGAATTCGTGGGACTAGCCGAGCTCGAATAAAGTGTGTCGCCAGTGTAAGTATAGTGTTATAAGATAAGTGTATGCATATTGGGTTATTGCCACGGTTCATATAGAGTATAAGTTTATTATTGCACATAGTAAAGTTGGTTGCACGCATTGTATCGGTGTGTTTCTTGCCCAGGGGAATCTTACATGACGGTGATCCTGGGTAAGTGGAGGCGCTGCGCTAATAAGTGTTACCCCAGGCTCCCAGCTAGCGGAGGCTCAGATCTCCTGGAGCCGCAGGTGCGCGCAGTTACCCGAAGTCGCTTAGAGTGTCAGAAAAAGGGCTACAAATGTCTTTTTTTATATAGCGCCATTAAATGTACATAGCGCTTCCAGCAGTAATACATGTGACAATCATATAAATTACAAATAACAGGTCATGGGAATAAGTGCTTCAGACATAGATTGTAAGCTCTATGGGGTAGCGGCTCGCGCCTGCAAACATTCTATGTACAGCACTGCATACACTGGCGGTGGAAACATTACTACTGTTTTATATCAGACCTGACTGCTGATATAAACAGGACTTTAAAATCAGTTGCGATTCATAGAAAACCAGTGTGATCTGCCTGGCTTCTATCTAGGTGACGCGAGAGGGTGAGAGGGTGAGAGGCTGGTGTTGCTGTTTAGGGGGCGGGAGAAGAAATCATGGCGCCCTCCTCCCGTGTGAGGCAGGACAGTGATAGCCACGCGCGGACCCCCCGGTTACCTGGCTGCAGGCAGGGCTTGCGGACCCCCCGGTTACCTGGCTGCTGGCAGGGCTTGCGGACCCCCCCGGTTACCTGGCTGCAGGCAGGGCTTGCGGACCCCCCAAATACGTGGCTGAAGGCAGGGCTTGCGGACCCCCGGTTACCTGGCTGCTGGCAGGGCTTGCGGACCCCCCGGTTACCTGGCTGCAGGCAGGTCTTGCGGACCCCCCGATTACGTGGCTGCAGGCAGGGCTTGCTGACCCCCCGGTTACCTGGCTGCAGGCAGGGCTTGCGGACCCCCCCAGTTACGTGGCTGCAGGCAGGGCTTGCGGACCCCCCGGTTACCTGGCTGCAGGCAGGGCTTGCGGACCCCCCGGTTACCTGGCTGCAGGCAGGGCTTGCGGACCCCCCGGTTACCTGGCTGCAGGCAGGGCTTGCGGACCCCCGGTTACCTGGCTGCAGGCAGGGCTTGCGGACCCCCCCCGGTTACCTGGCTGCAGGCAGGGCTTGCGGACCCCCCCGGTTACCTGGCTGCAGGCAGGGCTTGCGGACCCCCCCGGTTACCTGGCTGCAGGCAGGGCTTGCGGACCCCCCCGGTTACCTGGCTGCAGGCAGGGCTTGCGGACCCCCGTTACCTGGCTGCAGGCAGGGCTTGCGGACCCCCGGTTACCTGGCTGCAGGCAGGGCTTGCGGCCCCCCCAAATACGTGGCTGAAGGCAGGGCTTGCGGACCCCCGGTTACCTGGCTGCTGGCAGGGCTTGCGGACCCCCCGGTTACCTGGCTGCAGGCAGGTCTTGCGGACCCCCCGATTACGTGGCTGCAGGCAGGGCTTGCTGACCCCCCGGTTACCTGGCTGCAGGCAGGGCTTGCGGACCCCCCAGTTACGTGGCTGCAGGCAGGGCTTGCGGACCCCCCGGTTACCTGGCTGCAGGCAGGGCTTGCGGACCCCCCGGTTACCTGGCTGCAGGCAGGGCTTGCGGACCCCCGGTTACCTGGCTGCAGGCAGGGCTTGCGGACCCCCCCCGGTTACCTGGCTGCAGGCAGGGCTTGCTGACCCCCCTGGTTACCTGGCTGCAGGCAGGGCTTGCGGACCCCCCCGGTTACCTGGCTGCAGGCAGGGCTTGCGGACCGCCGGTTACCTGGCTGCAGGCAGGGCTTGCGGACCCCCCCGGTTACCTGGCTGCAGGCAGGGCTTGCGGACCCCCCCCGGTTACCTGGCTGCAGGCAGGGCTTGCTGACCCCCCCGGTTACCTGGCTGCAGGCAGGGCTTGCTGACCCCCCGGTTACCTGGCTGCAGGCAGGGCTTGCGGACCCCCCGGTTACCGGGCTGCAGGCAGGGCTTGCGGACCCCTCGGTTACCGGGCTGCAGGCAGGGCTTGCGGACCCCCTGGTTACCTGGCTGCAGGCAGGGCTTGCGGACCCCCCCGGTTACCTGGCTGCAGGCAGGGCGTGCGGACCCCCCGGTTACCTGGCTGCAGGCAGGGCTTGCTGACCCCCCCGGTTACCTGGCTGCAGGCAGGGCGTGCGGACCCCCCGGTTACCTGGCTGCAGGCAGGGCTTGCCCTTGGGCACCCGGTCGGCCCCGCACACGGTGAAGGTGTGAGTGTCGTCGCTCAGCCGCACGGTGACGCCGCGCTCGGGCCGTACGTGCAGCACCCGGCCCTGCATCCACACCAGGCCCACCTCCAGCCCGCCGGCTCCTTTCTCCAGCCAGAAGGAACCGGGCCGCCGCCGCACGCATTCCCTCAGCCGCCCCGCTAACATCTTCACCGGCGGGGAGGTAACCTGGAAGCCGGGCCGCGCTGCAGGCCGATCTCCGGCGGCCGCCATGGTCGCCATGGAGACAGCAAAACTGGCGCGCCTTTTCTGACATTGACAGGGGACCAATCACGGCTCCTGTACGAGAGCAGCAACCAATCATAGGAGAGGGGGGCTGGGCTGGTGACCCTGCATTAACCCCTTCCAGGCTGTTAGTGTGACAACCCTCTATAAAGACGTGTCTCTGTGTAATAAACCAATGTCAGAACAATACATGGCGCGCCTGTGTTTGTGTTTATTAAGCAGCAGTGTCACATATTCCAACATCTTTTTATAAATGTCAGGGGTCAAGTCTGCACTATGTCTGACCCCCATACAGGGGAAAGTGGTTCTTGGGTGAGCCATACTCCAGCTAACAGTAAACAATAATAATAATGACAATAACAAATATAATAAAGTTAATCTTATACTATATTAGTGAAAGCACTGTATGTTTGCCTGCCTGGATGTCCGGTGTCCCTAGGGGAAATCTCATTGGTCCCTTGGGTCGCCCGCCCCCGCACACCTCTCATTGGCCTGAGGCGGAGTGACGGCCCACACACACACACACACACAACACAGCAGCTCTATACACACACACACACACACACAACACAGCAGCTCTATACACACACACACACACACACAACACAGCAGCTCTATACACACACACACACACACACAACACAGCAGCTCTATACACACACACACACACAACACAGCAGCTCTATACACACACACACACACAACACAGCAGCTCTATACACACACACACACACAACACAGCAGCTCTATACACACACACACACACAACACAGCAGCTCTATACACACACACACACACAACACAGCAGCTCTATACACACACACACACACACACAACACAGCAGCTCTATACACACACACACACACACACACACACAACACAGCAGCTCTATACACACACACACACACACACACACACAACACAGCAGCTCTATACACACACACACACACACAACACAGCAGCTCTATACAAACACACACTCAACACAGCAGCTCTATACACACACATACACACACACAACACAGCAGCTCTATACACACACACACACCCTCTGTCCGCCCCCCTCCCCCCCCCCCCTCACGTGCGCCATCCTGCACTGGCTCCGGACGGGAAGCGCGGCCCTCCAACCCCAGCCGCTCCCTTACCTCCCCGGCGCTACCACCCGCTCAGGTAAGTCACTGTGCGTCCCGCCTCAGCCTCAGGCCCACTGCGCGTCCCGCCTCAGCCTCAGGCCCACTGCGCGTCCTGCCTCAGCCTCAGGCCCACTGCGCGTCCCGCCTCAGCCTCAGGCCCACTGCGCGTCCCGCCTCAGCCTCAGGCCCACACAGGGCGCTTCCTACCGCCGCTCAGCCAGACGCCACATCGAGCGGGCGCCGGGGGGGGGGGGAGCGTGAGTCTTAGGCCCACACAGGGCGCTTCCTGCAGCCGCCTGCACGCCTCACTCAGCAGGACGGCACATCGGGGGACCAAGCGGCCGCCGGGGGGGGGGAGCGCGAGTCACAGGGAACGGGGGGGGGGGGGAGTCACGGGGAACGGGGGGGGGGAAATGCCCATACATAAATTATGACAATACATATGCCCACCGCTCTCCACCCCCCCCCACTCCCCTTTCCCCCCCCCCACTCCCCTTCCCCCCCCCCCCCCGCTCCCCTTTCTCCCCCCCCCGCTCCCCTTTCTCCCCCCCCCGCTCCCCTTTCTCCCCCCCCGCTCCCCTTTCTCCCCCCCCCCGCTCCCTTTCTCCCCCCCCCCGCTCCCCTTTCTCCCCCCCCCCGCTCCCCTTTCTCCCCCCCCCGCTCCCCTTTCTCCCCCCCCCGCTCCCCTTTCTCCCCCCCCGCTCCCCTTTCTCCCCCCCGCTCCCTTTCTCCCCCCCCCCGCTCCCCTTTCTCCCCCCCCCGCTCCCCTTTCTCCCCCCCCGCTCCCCTTTCTCCCCCCCCCGCTCCCCTTTCTCCCCCCCCCGCTCCCCTTTCTCCCCCCCCGCTCCCCTTTCTCCCCCCCCCGCTCCCCTTTCTCCCCCCCGCTCCCCTTTCTCCCCCCCGCTCCCCTTTCTCCCCCCCCCGCTCCCCTTTCTCCCCCCCCCGCTCCCCTTTCTCCCCCCCCCCGCTCCCCTTTCTCCCCCCCCGCTCCCCTTTCTCCCCTTTCTCCCCCCCCGCTCCCCTTTCTCCCCCCCCCCGCTCCCCTTTCTCCCCCCCCGCTCCCCTTTCTCCCCCCCCGCTCCCCTTTCTCCCCCCCCCGCTCCCCTTTCTCCCCCCCCCGCTCCCCTTTCTCCCCCCCCCGCTCCCCTTTCTCCCCCCCCCGCTCCCCTTTCTCCCCCCCCCGCTCCCCTTTCTCCCCCCCCCGCTCCCCTTTCTCCCCCCCCCCGCTCCCCTTTCTCCCCCCCCCCGCTCCCCTTTCTCCCTCCCCGCTCCCCCTTTCTCCCCCCCCCCGCTCCCCTTTCTCCCCCCCCCCCGAAACCTTTACAACAAATACTCACCTATTGTTCCACGAGTTATAAATAATACTACCTATTACGCATTTACATCCCGGGCAACGCCGGGTCTCTCAGCTAGTAAATAATAATAATGAAAGATGAATAAATAAATCCTAATGAAAAAGAAATAAGTAGCACCAAACATAATGACAATATTTGTTTGATGTTAACATTTAATAATATGTAACGTATAAAGCACCAAACCCCTACTCTCTCCACCAGAAGTACAAGGCTAATTTCATTTAAAATAGATTTTTATGCAAAAGGTGACACTGTGCTCATTTGCATGTCATTTCCCAGAGTCCCTGGCTGCAGTGGAAGCTGTATGGGATAATGGTGAAAAGCAGGGTTGCAGACCTGTCTGAGACATGTGAATGTGCTCACAAGGGAGATTGTTATTTCTCTTTAGTTCATAGTCATTTTTAGAGCAAAGATCAGCAACATTTTGCCTAAGACGACATTGTTTAGGATATTTACTAAATTGTACTAGGCCAGCAAGGCACTTTACAATGCTGTACAGCAAGCATGTCAAACTCAAATGCTAACAAGGGCCAAATAAACAAGGTTTAAGTCTAGGTGGGCCGCAAAAAAAAACAACTTACATTTTCATAGAAACGTAGGTTTATTTCAAAAAGTTGTGTGTGTGTGTGTGTGTGTGTGTGTGTGTGTGTGTGTGTGTGTGTGTGTGTGTGTGCGCGTGTGTGTGTTGACCTCACTAACCGAACCAAAAAAAAAGCCAGACGTGAATGACTTCTGAACACATTAACCAGTGTCAGGATGCCCCCTCTTAACAATTTCCAAAGCAGCAATCCCACCTGGGATCTTACCTGATCCGCAGTCCCTCAAGGTACTATACTGGAGGGGAGGTGTTGTCTACCTGTCTTCCGATGTCTCCCGTGTGAAACTTGAGTCAGATCTGGAAGAAAGCAGAATAGGTTATTTCGGTGTAGGTATAGTG